>NC_091297.1:12521187-12563687 GCF_038502225.1 Cherax quadricarinatus | reverse complement strand
TTTCTTGACGTGCTTTATCAAGTGCGCGTTCCAAACAGGTGCTGCATACTCCAGTATGGGCCTGACATACACGGTGTACAGTGTCTTGAATGATTCCTTACTAAGGTATCGGAATGCTGTTCTCAGGTTTGCCAGGCGCCCATATGCTGCAGCAGTTATCTGATTGATGTGTGCTTCCGGAGACATGCTTGGTGTTATACTCACCCCAAGATCTTTCTCCTTGAGTGAGGTTTGCAGTCTTTGGCCACCTAGCCTATACTCTGTCTGTGGTCTTCTGTGCCCTTCCCCTATCTTCATGACTTTGCATTTGGCAGGATTAAATTCGAGAAGCCATTTGCTGGACCAGGTGTCCAGTCTGTCCAGGTCTCTTTGAAGTCCTGCCTGGTCCTCATCAGATTTAATTCTCCTCATTAACTTCACATCATCTGCAAACAGGGACACTTCTGAGTCCAACCCTTCCGTCATGTCGTTCACATATACCAAAAATAGCACTGGTCCTAGGACCGACCCCTGTGGGACCCCGCTCGTCACAGGTGCCCACTGTGATACATCATTACGTACCATGACTTGTTGTTGCCTCCCTGTCAGGTATTCTCTGATCCATTGCAGTGCCCTTCCTGTTATATGCGCCTGATGCTCTAGCTTCTGCACTAATCTCTTGTGAGGAACTGTGTCAAAGGCCTTCTTGCAGTCCAAGAAGATGCAATCAACCCACCCCTCTCTCTCTTGTCTTACTTCTGTCATTTTATCATAAAACTCCAGAAGGTTTGTGACACAGGATTTGCGTTCCGTGAATCCGTGCTGGTTGGCATTTATACTCCTGTTCCGTTCCAGGTGCTCCACCACTCTCCTCCTGATAATCTTCTCCATAATTTTGCATACTATACACGTCAATGACACAGGTCTATAGTTTAGTGCCTCTTTTCTGTCTCCTTTTTTGAAAATGGGAACTACATTTGCCGTCTTCCATACCTCAGGTAGTTGCCCAGTTTCCAGGGATGTGTTGAAGATTGTGGTAAGTGGCACGCACAACATATCTGCTCCCTCTCTAAGGACCCACGGAGAGATGTTGTCCGGTCCCATTGCCTTTGAGGTATCGATCTCCCTTAGCAGTTTCTTCACCTCCTCATCTGTATGTATGTCGTCCAACACTTGTTGGTGTATTCCTTGCTGGTGTCCCCATCTCGTCTGTCCCCCCAGAGTCCTTCCTGTCTCTACTGTAAATACTTCCTTAAATCTCGTGTTGAGCTCCTCACATACCTCTTGATCGTTTCTTGTGAGTTCTCCACCTTCTTTCCTCAGCCTTATCACCTGGTCCTTGACTGTTGTCTTCCTCCTAATGTGGCTATACAGCAGTTTCGGGTCAGATTTGACTTTCGATGCTATGTCGTTTTCATACTGTCGCTGGGCCTCCCTCCTTATCTGCGCATACTCGTTTCTGGCTCTTCTACTAATCTCCTTGTTTTCCTGGGTCCTATGCCTCCTGTACCTTTTCCATTCTCTGTTGCACTTAGTTTTTGCCTCCCTACACCTTCGGGTAAACCAAGGACTCGTTTTGGTCTTCCTATTATTTCTGTTTCCCTTGGGAACAAAACTTTCCTCTGCCTCCTTGCACTTTGTTGCCACATATTCCATCATCTCGTTTACTGATTTTCCTACCATTTCTCTGTCCCACTGAACCTCCTGCAGGAAGTTTCTCATACCTGTGTAGTCCCCCCTTTTATAGTTTGGCCTGTCCCCTTCAGTTCCTGTTACCTTCTCCACTTGTAACTCTACTATATAGTCAAAACTCAGAACCACATGATCGCTAGCTCCAAGGGGCCTCTCGTAAGTGATGTCCTCAATGTCTGAACTGCTCAGGGTGAACACAAGATCCAGTCTTGCTGGCTCATCCTCCCCTCTCTCTCTGGTTGTGTCCCTGACATGTTGATGCATGTGTGTGTGTGTGTGTGTGTGTGTGTGTGTGTGTGTGTGTGTGTGTGTGTGTGTGTGTGTGTGTGTGTGTGTGTGTGTGTGTACTCACCTAGTTGTACTCACCTAGTTGAGGTTGCAGGGGTCGAGTCCGAGCTCCTGGCCCCGCCTCTTCACTGATCGCTACTAGGTCACTCTCCCTGAGCCGTGAGCTTTATCATACCTCTGCTTAAAGCTATGTATGGATCCTGCCTCCACTACATCGCTTCCCAAACTATTCCACTTACTGACTACTCTGTGGCTGAAGAAATACTTCCTAACATCCCTGTGATTCATCTGTGTCTTCAGCTTCCAACTGTGCCCCCTTGTTACTGTGTCCAATCTCTGGAACATCCTGTCTTTGTCCACCTTGTCAATTCCTCTCAGTATTTTGTATGTCGTTATCATGTCCCCCCTATCTCTCCTGTCCTCCAGTGTCGTCAGGTTGATTTCCCTTAACCTCTCCTCGTAGGACATACCTCTTAGCTCTGGGACTAGTCTTGTTGCAAACCTTTGCACTTTCTCTAGTTTCTTCACGTGCTTGGCTAGGTGTGGATTCCAAACTGGTGCCGCATACTCCAATATGGGCCTAACGTACACGGTGTACAGGGTCCTGAATGATTCCTTATTAAGATGTCGGAATGCTGTTCTGAGGTTTGCTAGGCGCCCATATGCTGCAGCAGTTATTTGGTTGATGTGCGCTTCAGGAGATGTGCCTGGTGTTATACTCACCCCAAGATCTTTTTCCTTGAGTGAGGTTTGTAGTCTCTGACCCCCTAGACTGTACTCCATCTGCGGCCTTCTTTGCCCTTCCCCAATCTTCATGACTTTGCACTTGGTGGGATTGAACTCCAGGAGCCAATTGCTGGACCAGGTCTGCAGCCTGTCCAGATCCCTTTGTAGTTCTGCCTGGTCTTCGATCGAGTGAATTCTTCTCATCAACTTCACGTCATCTGCAAACAGGGACACCTCAGAGTCTATTCCTTCCGTCATGTCGTTCACAAATACCAGAAACAGCACTGGTCCTAGGACTGACCCCTGCGGGACCCCGCTGGTCACAGGTGCCCACTCTGACACCTCGCCACGTACCATGACTCGCTGCTGTCTTCCTGACAAGTGTGTGTGTGTTTATGTGTGTGTGTGTGTGTGTGTGTGTGTGTGTGTGTGTGTGTGTGTGTGTGTGTGTGTGCGTATGTGTGTGTGTGTGTGTGTGTGTGTGTGTGTGTGTACTCACCTATCTGTACTCACCTATCTGTGGTTGCAGGGGTCGAGTCCTAGCTCCTGGCCCCGCCTCTTCACCGGTTGCTACTAGGCCCTCTCTCTCCCCGCTCCATGAGCTTTATCAAACCTCGTCTTAAAACTTTGTATGGTTCCTGCCTCCACTACGTCATTTTCTAGGCTATTCCACTGCCTTACAACTCTATGACTGAAGAAATACTTCCTACTATCTCTCTGACTCATTTGTGTCTTCAACTTCCAATTGTGGCCTCTTGTTTCTGTGTCCCCTCCCTGGAACATCCTGTCTTTGTCCACCTTGTCTATTCCACGCAGTATTTTATATGTCGTTATCATGTCTCCCCTGACCCTCCTGTCCTCCAGTGTCGTCAGGCCGATTTCCCTTAATCTTTCTTCATAGGACATTCCCCTTAGCTCTGGAACTAACCTTGTTGCAAACCTTTGTACTTTCTCTAGTTTCTTGACGTGCTTTATCAAATGCGGGTTCCAAACAGGTGCTGCATACTCCAGTGGGCCTGACATACACGGTGTACAGTGTCTTGAATGATTCCTTACTAAGGTATCGGAATGCTGTTCTCAGGTTTGCCAGGCGCCCATATGCTGCAGCAGTTATCTGATTGATGTGTGCTTCCGGAGACATGCTCGGTGTTATACTCACCCCAAGATCTTTCTCCTTGAGTGAGGTTTGCAGTCTTTGGCCACCTAGCCTATACTCTGTCTGTGGTCTTCTGTGCCCTTCCCCTATCTTCATGACTTTGCATTTGGCAGGATTAAATTCGAGAAGCCATTTGCTGGACCAGGTGTCCAGTCTGTCCAGGTCTCTTTGAAGTCCTGCCTGGTCCTCATCAGATTTAATTCTCCTCATTAACTTCACATCATCTGCAAACAGGGACACTTCTGAGTCTAACCCTTCCGTCATGTCGTTCACACATACCAAAAATAGCACTGGTCCTAGGACCGACCCCTGTGGGACCCCGCTCGTCACAGGTGCCCAATGTGATACATCACTACGTACCATGACTCGTTGTTGCCTCCCTGTCAGGTATTCTCTGATCCATTGCAGTGCCCTTCCTGTTATATGCACCTGATGCTCTAGCTTCTGCACTAATCTCTTGTGAGGAACTGTGTCAAAGGCCTTCTTGCAGTCCAAGAAGATGCAATCAACCCACCCCTCTCTCTCGTGTCTTACTTCTGTTATTTTATCATAAAACTCCAGAAGGTTTGTGACACAGGATTTGCCTTCCGTGAATCCGTGCTAGTTGGCATTTATACTCCTGTTCCGTTCCAGGTGCTCCACCACTCTCCTCCTGATAATCTTCTCCATAATTTTGCATGTGTGTGTGTGTGTGTGTGTGTGTGTGTGTGTGTGTGTGTGTGTGTGTGTGTGTGTCTCAACAATCAATATTTGCACCAATAACTCATTACAGTTGTGACCGGGTGTGGAAGTGTGAATTGCTCATTACACTATAATTTGTTCATGATTGTAGCCATGTATAAAAGTAAGTAACCATTCTTACAGTATTCATTACCTTTGTAACTTGTGAGTTCATTACCTTGTACCTAGTTCAGCCATCAAATCTCTGGGGCCCAGTCCCTGGACCCATTACGTACCTCTGTAATCTGTAAATACCTTTGTAACTTGTCATGATTGTGACTAGACCTACCTGGAGTTCATTACCTTTGTAAATTGTGAGTTCATTACCTTTGTAAATTGTGAATTCATTACCTCTGTAACTTGCTCAGCTATCAAAACTTTGGAGTCCAGTCCCTGGACCAATTATGTACCTCTGTAATCTTTTGACTACTGCCCACAGGATAGGTATGGAGTGCATAATAAACATATTAAACTAACTAATTGGCTAGGTGTGATTTCCAAACTGGTGCCGCATACTCCAACATGGGCCTAACATACACAGTGTACAGGGTCTTGAACGATTCCTTATTAAGATGTCGGAATGCTGTTCTGAGGTTTGCTAGGCGCCCATATGCTACAGCAGTTATTTGGTTGATGTGCGCTTCAGATGTGCCTGGTGTTATACTCACCCCAAGATCTTTTTCCTTGAGTGAGCTTTGTAGTCTCTAGCCCCCTAGACTGTACTCTGTCTGCAGTCTTCTTTGCCCTTCCCCAATCTTCATGACTTTGCACTTGGTGGGGTTGAACTCCAGGAGCCAATTACCGGACCAGGTCTGCAGCCTGTCCAGATCCCTTTATAGTTCTGCCTGGTCTTCGATCGAATGAATTCTTCTCATCAACTTCACGTTATCTGCAAACAGGGACACTTCGGAGTCTATTCCTTCCGTCATGTCGTTCACAAATACCAGAAACAGCACTGGTCCTAGGACTGACCCCTGTGGGACCCCGCTGGTCACAGGTGCCCACTCTGATACCTCGCCACGTACCATGACCCGCTGCTGTCTTCCTGACAAGTATTCCGATTCATTGTAGTGTCTTCCCTGTTATCCCTGCTTGGTCCTCCAGTTTTTGCACTAATCTCTTGTGTGGAACTGTGTCAAACGCCTTCTTGCAGTCTAAGAAAATGCAATCCACCCACCCCTCTCTCTCTTGTCTTGCTGCTGTCACCATGTCATAGAACTCCAGTAGGTTTGTGACACAGAAATTCCCATCCCTGAAACCATGTTGGCTGCTGTTGATGAGATCATTCCTTTCTAGGTGTTCCACCACTCTTCTGATAATCTTCTCCAGTGACACTGGTCTGTAGTTTAGTGCTTCATGCCTGTCTCCTTTTTTAAAGATTGGGACTACACTTGCTGTCTTCCATGCCTCAGGCAATCTCCCTGTTTCGATAGATGTACTGAATATTGTTGTTAGGGGTACACATAGCGCCTCTGCTCCCTCTCTCAGGACCCATGGAGAGATGTTATCCGGCCCCAATGCCTTTGAGGTATCTAGCTCACTCGGTTATGTGTACTGTGTCCAGCACTTGGTGGTGTGCCCCACCTCCCTGTCTTTCTGGAGCCCCTTCTGTCTCCTCTGTGAACACTTTAAATCTCTTGTTGAGTTCCTCACATACTTGACGGTCATTTCTTGTTGTCTCTCCTCCTTCCTTCCTTAGCCTGATTACCTGGTCCTTGACTGTTGTTTTCCTCCTGATACGGCTGTATAACAGCTTCGGGTCAGATTTGGCTTTCGCTGCTATGTCGTTTTCATACTGTCGTTGGGCGTCCCTTCTTATCTGTGCATATTCATTTCTGGCTCTATGACTGCTCTCCTTATTGTCCTGAGTCCTTTGCATGATACCTTGTTTCAAGGAGTTCCACAAGCTGCAGCAGTTCTAAAAACATGTCCAGTGATTGTACATATGTAAATATATAACAGAACATTAGTATTATACAAGATTTGTGCATGTTTATTGTAATAAACAAAAGTGGTAAACAATATTATAATAATAACTTTAGTGTGGTTATTGTGTTCAATACAGTGAGTGTATATATATACATTATATATAGTATTGGTCTCACAGGCCACAAATGTTACTAGAAAAAGAAAAAAATTAGAAAAGAAAAGAAAAAAGTATAAAAAACGTAAAACAAAGAAATGCGAGTTTGTGGAAATCGCCGATGTTGCCACCACCCGGTCATTTTGGGTCAACTTCTTGCCTCTGTATCTCGGTAAGTACTGATCAGATTTTTTTTTTTTGTTTTGTTTTATTACCGTCACAAAAATATATTCTTTAATTCTGTAAGAAAAAATAATTTTTTTTTTTCAAAATTTCTTGGACACTGGGGCACCCCTTCCGATTTTGCCTTTGGACCCTGAAAGGGTTAATTAAATTATACCAGTATGAATACAAACAGAGCAGTGGTAAGTAATTTGGCAATTAATCATCTGGAATGATCAACTGTCTGGGAAAATTCATAACATCAGTAATCTAAATATACAGGATCAACAAGCTTCTTTCAATAGGTTAAACTTACCAGTATGCTAATGTAACACATCCATATGTGCCAAATGCTAGGTGTGAAGAGCGCTGGACTTTTGATGTTAGCATAAAATGGATGAGACCCACTGCAAGCCCAGAACTAATGCTATAGAGAAATGTTTCACGGAAACATGGCATCTTTGATATTTCTCTGTTCATAAACATTACCTGGAAATAAGAATTAATTAATTATGAATACTGCATATGGTCAAAGTAATGTACAAACTGTATTAATATGTGTGCTCAAAATTATGATCACATAATAAACTTGTTTAACCCTTTGACTGTCGCAACCCCCAATCCTGAGGCGTCTCCTGGTGTCGCAAAATTTAAAAAAAAAAAAAAAAATTATTTTTTCTTATGAAATGATAGAGAATCTTTTCCCGATTGTAAAGCCACCAAAAAAACGAAATTTGATGGAAAACTGACGGAATTACGCTCTCGCGAAGTTAGCGACCTCGGCGATATTTACAAATCGGCGATTTCGCCCACTTTGAGCCCTATTTTCAGCTAATTCCATTATTCCAGTCAACCAAACTCATAGCTATTTCTTCAGAACTCCATTTTTTCCATCGATTGAGTACAAGAAACTGCCCATTTACCGATTTCAACTACCCAATAACATGGTCAGAAATTTGCAATTTGGCCAATTTCACGAAAATTAAAAAATATGACAATTTCAAAATAAGGACCAGAATGAACAATGCAGACATTCCTGGCTCTAAAATAACATTTTCTTTGTTCATCAGTCATGTCTCCAGGCCCCTCTGATATTACTCTTGCTTTTTATTTTGAAATTTGATTCAAACAAAAAATAGAAGATTTACTGTTATGCAGACTACTGCAATACTGTAATAATTGTAAAAATTACATCAACCCATTCATGACTGCATATCAGAATGGCTATTTGGACATTTATTGGACAATGACATCATTTGTTTACTTTTGAACATCGGCAAAAATCAAACATTTCCCCTACTTTGTGCTCCATTTCCAGGTTCTTTTTATAGTAAAACTAATCAAAATCACCTCTATTTCTATAATATGTTTTCCATTCTATCAAATGAGACCAAGAAAACAAGAATACAACCACAAATACTATACGAAAATAGACCACAAAGTCGGCATTTTAATTAAAAAAAAAAACGGTCGGAGTTTTTTTTTCTCATTATGCACTGCGTGCTCCAGGATTTTTTTTATATGGTGCACACTGACCACACAGACCCATTCTCTCACATGTGGGCCTACCAGCTTTCTCCTGCCTGATTTGAAGCCGCTAGAATTTATGAGTATATATACGTCAAACACGGTACCTCGTAAACGTATATATACGGCCGCGACAGTCAAAGGGTTAAGATTGGAACTCATTTTGTGTTTCAGAGACCATATCTATTTATTTATTGTAACTGAATTCAAATGCTTGTGTTAAGAAACAGATTTAAGGGTGGGAGATTCAATGAGTATATTTTGAACAAAATGCATGATTAGTTTTCAAATGGACAATCTAAATTAAAATTTCAATATAGTATTTCTCAACTGTTTCGTGCCCCCAAAATATGAACATACTACACATTCTCCCCCCCCCAAAAAAAAAAAAAAAAAAAAAAAAAAAAATTGAATGCATGTAATAAAAAAACTAATGACAAAATTTCACAATCTTGTCTAAAGCCTGCTTTTACTTGAAAACTCTCCCCCTTCTCTCTTACATAACCTAACCTGAGCTTGTTCACTCTGTAAAAGTCAATTACAGCTGTTAACAACCTACATATCACCTATTTTATATACTTGCAACACCTGTCATATCACATTCATATCCACTCATACCATGTGCCATTTCCATATCCATAAATGCAACAAACAGTTTCTTACCATTATCTTTCTTATAAACACATGATCCATACACATACTCTTCTTTTCCTGTATCTTCCTCTGAAATCCTACTTTCTTTTTCTCCTAACTCTTTCAATAATAATTCTGTCAAACCCTTAACCTTAAAATTCTTACATCCTTCCCAGGCATCTTTTCCCTTATACAAAGGAACTATGGATACTCTCTGCTAATCCTTACATACCATCCCTTCTTTCATTCATGTCTTAAACAATACAAAAATTTATGTCTTAAACAATACAAAAACCATTTAAGTTCACAAACCTCTTTCTCTGATTCTTCTGCCATAATGAAGCTTATGCAGGAACTGAATGTTTGTAGAATTTGGCAGTTGTAGCTATCAGTCTGAAATTGATGTTATATTTAGTTCATACACAGACCGTGGTAGTTAAACACAGTTACAGCTAGGATTGTAAAAAAAAGTGATGTTAGGGTATTAGCAAGAGGTGTGGTATTAAAAGTCATTGAATCAGATACAAAGTGGGAGTTGTCACAGAGGCTCTTTGCCGATGACATGGTTCTTCTGGAAGATTCTAAAGAGCAGTCGCAAAGGTTAGTGGATGAATTTGGGAGGGTATGTAACAGAAGGAAAGTAATCCTGTAGTGCTCAATCACTGAAATAATGGAGAATTTGGATGTGTTTCTAGTGTGTTATAGGTTGGCCTTAAGATCTTTTTACTTTTATGACTTTTGCCGTAACTTTGTTTTTCATGAATTTCTGACAGTGAGTCCAATCACTATTCCTACTTCCAAGGAATTGCAAACAATTATTAGGAAAAAACCCTCTCCCAAGTCAGAAACTACACTGCTTCATGTTACTTGACAATGATGAAGATTTCTTATTGGCTAGAAGAAATGTCAGTGATGTCATGTGCCCTAATTTGACTCTAGAATCTTCCAAAGTCACCTTGGATGTGGGCACCTATGAGGCATTTGAATGCTATAGGGCAGAGTGAGCAAGTTCCTCGATAAGAAGAGCCACTATTACAAAAAACACCAAATGTTTTTTTACATTAGGTGTTAGTAATATAAAAGTTCGGGATATATATATACACATTAAAATAAATGAATCTTTAATATAATATAAAAATCAACTTTCTTTGGTCTAGAGGTATTTAAAATATATATACATGTTACAATAATAAATTATAATTAGCATCTAACTAAAATAATAAATAATTCGTAATCCTACACAGGGTACAACTTTCTTGACACTCCTGTGTCACTATATATATCTATGCTAAAATAATAAATTAAGTAACATTTAAAATAATAAATTACAATCAACTGCGTTTCTCACGACACTTATCCGAGTTGTGACGCTCTTTCTCCACCGTGTCACTTGACACCCTTTTCTCCGTGTAATACACACACTTTTGCAACCGTGTCACACTTGACACCCTTGTCTCTGCGTCACACTACCCGCATAGCGTCTTTGTCGAGGCCAGTCACATGACACTATTCAATGTACACTACAACCAGGCCATCTTCAGTGTCACACGACACCCTTTTCTTGTCAGTGTTCCACTACGGTTCTGTAGCATATCTCAGTGTTCCACTCTATCATACTTCCCTAAGTGTCACACTATGGTCCTAGCCCAGTTCAGTGTAACACTCCAACCTTTTCTTCATGTAATGTCCCACTAAACAGCATCAGATGACTCCGGCCCACAGTTGACCAGCGTAGGCGGTGAGTCCGCAGACATCACCGGTAGTCCTGTAAATACTCTCTAAGGCTGGTAGAAGTACACCGTAAGATGGTCTGGTGAGTACTATCTACCGCCTTCAAGACCAGTTGACACACCGCAAGGTGGTCTGATGCAGCACACACTATGTTGCAAGCTCACTGAATGCAGGCATCAAATAACTGAGGCAAACAGACTCAGTGAGCTGTGGTGAGCGCTTCTTCTAAAATCAGTAGAAGCCAGTAGAATACTCTACTGCCAGTAGATGTGTACCATTAGGTGTTCAGGTACCTACTGCTTAGATGCGTACCGTGAGGTGTTCAGGTACATAATGCTTCTAAGGCCGGCTCAGCAGTCCCCACAATGGGTTTGATGACGTACCCAGTGGTACTGCCGGCCGGCAGGTTAACCATTTAACCACTAGTTTGGTAGGGGGCCGCAACAGCCACATATAATACTTTTCATACATTTTTTAATGTTCAAGAGCCAAAGAAAATATTTTAAGAATATATTTATAAATAAAAAAATACAACTATATAGTAGGCTATTTTGTTGAGTGACTAAATTAGATTTAATTTTTTTTATTTTATTTTTCACAGTTCTGATTCAGAAGGAAATTCAGATGCAAATTTTTTATGGTCACATTCATGGTGGCCCTTTAAATTACTAGCTTTAAAGTGGCTGATGGTTGTATGACAGATAAGACACAGAGCCCTTTCACCTTTATCAGTAAAAGCAAAATTGTCCTCCCATTGTTTTTAAACACTCTCTTTTCTTGTTGGTATTTCCATTTTATACTCTTGTTCTGTCATTTTAAACAAGGGTTTTATAACCTTAACTAAAATCAATCTTAAGTATTTATTAATCAGAAAAGTACTTATCTACACTGCACTGCACTAGTTATGTTCCGCTACTGCCACAACTGTGTAACATGTGTACCGCATCATCTGTACATATTTAAAACGTGTTTTGATTATGCTCAGAGAGCATAACAGTTAGATACCTAACTGTTGCATATGTGTCTTACCTAACAATGTCGGTATTTTATACCATTTTAATGTTCAATCTGTCAGACACTGCAACACAAGGGTATCTTGGTACAGACCTGAAATCAACTTCGACTACCTCTACTAGTGAGAACGGCTGGATTTGAGAGGGACCTGACCTCCCAACATCTGCGTTCTACTAGTGACCTACGTCTCACCTCCCGGCGCTATATAAGGCTCCATCCTGTCACTTCAACTCCATATTGTTTCAAACTTTGGAACAATGCTCTTCTCCAGACTGAGGGACTGACCACCTCAAAACTTTAAGGGTGATGGACTGATTACATCGTCTTCAAGCCTCTTCTGCTTCTATCAACTTTTCTGTACTCGACTGAAGAAGCCTACTGTGTAGGCGAAACGTTTCGAAACTAAAGATACCTAACTGTTGCATATGTGTCTTACCTAACAATCTGTCGGTATTTTATACCATTTTAATGTTCATGCCTGATTTTAAAGGGGATATGGTGTTAGTCCAGATGTGACAACACTCTTATCGATTGACAACACTCTTATTGCTAAACATAATGAGGGCAAATTTCTGGGTCTGCACCGTGACAGCAACCTGAAATTCAACACTCATACCCAACACATAACAAAAAAAAAGTATCCAAAACAGTTGGGATCCTCTCAAAGATATGTTATTATGTACTACAATTAGCCCTACTCATATTATACTATTCACCCATCTATCCCTACCTCACCTATGCTATTTGTACCTGGAGATCAACAGCAGCCACCCACCTAAAGCCAATAATAACCCAATAAAAAGCTGCAGTAAGAATTATCATGCAATCCAATGCTACACAATACCCCCCCCCCCCCACTCTTCAAATACCTAAACTTACTCACTGTACAAAACATTCACACCTACTACTGTGCAACCTATATTTACAGAACCATAAATTCTAATACATGTATTAACCCTGAACTAAAACACTTTCTTGATAGTTGCAACAGGACCCATAGACACAATACCAGACACCAAAATCTCTATGACATTCCTCGTGTCCAGTTAAATCTCTTCAAAAACTAAATGTATATAAAAGGGCCTAGAATCTGGAACTCTCTGCCCAAAACTCTTGAACCACAGACTTAACCATCATTTTCAAAACTACCATTAAAAAACACGTTATCTCACTAATGCACCCTATCATCAGCTATGTGAAAAACCAAGTATTCTCTTTTTTGTATCGTGAACACATTCAAAACAAAATAGACTTACTCTCAATATCTGTAATTCTCCCTATTTTACACTTACACTCACCCAAACGACTGTAAACATAAAATTCCTAATATAGTTATTGCCCAATTAATCTTAAGTTAGTCCTAAGTTTGCTTGAAATAAGAGCTTTCATAGAAACAGTGTATCATGCTGAGATAAAACTGTTCCCATTACTAAATTTACTAACTGTAATATTGTTATATGTTTTGTACATATCTCACTATTATCAATATAATTAGTGATTATTATTTTTTATTATCACACCGGCCGATTCCCACCAAGGCAGGGTGGCCCGAAAAAGAAAAACTTTCACCATCATTCACTCCATCACTGTCTTGCCAGAAGGGTGCTTTACACTACAGTTTTTAAACTGCAACATTAACACCCCTCCTTCAGAGTGCAGGCACTGTACTTCCCATCTCCAGGACTCAAGTCCGGCCTGCCGGTTTCCCTGAATCCCTTCATAAATGTTACTTTGCTCACACTCCAACAGCACGTCAAGTATTAAAAACCATTTGTCTCCATTCACTCCTATCAAACACGCTCACGCATGCCTGCTGGAAGTCCAAGCCCCTCGCACACAAAACCTCCTTTACCCCCTCCCTCCAACCCTTCCTAGGCCGACCCCTACCCCGCCTTCCTTCCACTACAGACTGATACACTCTTGAAGTCATTCTGTTTCGCTCCATTCTCTCTATATGTCCGAACCACCTCAACAACCCTTCCTCAGCCCTCTGGACAACAGTTTTGGTAATCCCGCACCTCCTCCTAACTTCCAAATTACGAATTCTCTGCATTATATTCACACCACACATTGCCCTCAGACATGACAT
Organism: Cherax quadricarinatus; assembly: GCF_038502225.1. NCBI lineage: Eukaryota > Metazoa > Arthropoda > Malacostraca > Decapoda > Parastacidae > Cherax > Cherax quadricarinatus. The sequence goes on along the minus strand of NC_091297.1, from coordinate 12,549,887 downwards.
CTCCACTGCCTCCAGCCTTCTCCTCGCTGCAACATTCATCACCCACGCTTCACACCCATATAAGAGCGTTGGTACAACTATACTCTCATACATTCCCCTCTTTGCCTCCAAGGACAAAGTTCTTTGTCTCCACAGACTCCTAAGTGCACCACTCACTCTTTTTCCCTCATCAATTCTATGATTCACCTCATCTTTCATAGACCCATCCGCTGACACGTCCACTCCCAAATATCTGAATACGTTCACCTCCTCCATACTCTCTCCCTCCAATCTGATATTCAATCTTTCATCACCTAATCTTTTTGTTATCCTCATAACCTTACTCTTTCCTGTATTCACCTTTAATTTTCTTCTTTTGCACACCCTACCAAATTCATCCACCAATCTCTGCAACTTCTCTTCAGAATCTCCCAAGAGCACAGTGTCATCAGCAAAGAGCAGCTGTGACAACTCCCACTTTGTGTGTGATTCTTTATCTTTTAACTCCACGCCTCTTGCCAAGACCCTCGCATTTACTTCTCTTACAACCCCATCTATAAATATATTAAACAACCACGGTGACATCACACATCCTTGTCTAAGGCCTACTTTTACTGGGAAAAAATTTCCCTCTTTCCTACATACTCTAACTTGAGCCTCACTATCCTCGTAAAAACTCTTCACTGCTTTCAGTAACCTACCTCCTACACCATACACTTGCAACATCTGCCACATTGCCCCCCTATCCACCCTGTCATACGCCTTTTCCAAATCCATAAATGCCACAAAGACCTCTTTAGCCTTATCTAAATACTGTTCACTTATATGTTTCACTGTAAACACCTGGTCCACACACCCCCTACCTTTCCTAAAGCCTCCTTGTTCATCTGCTATCCTATTCTCCGTCTTACTCTTAATTCTTTCAATTATAACTCTACCATACACTTTACCAGGTACACTCAACAGACTTATCCCCCTATAATTTTTGCACTCTCTTTTATCCCCTTTGCCTTTATACAAAGGAACTATGCATGCTCTCTGCCAATCCCTAGGTACCTTACCCTCTTCCATACATTTATTAAATAATTGCACCAACCACTCCAAAACTATATCCCCACCTGCTTTTAACATTTCTATCTTTATCCCATCAATCCCGGCTGCCTTACCCCCTTTCATTTTACCTACTGCCTCACGAACTTCCCCCACACTCACAACTGGCTCTTCCTCACTCCTACAAGATGTTATTCCTCCTTGCCCTATACACGAAATCACAGCTTCCCTATCTTCATCAACATTTAACAATTCCTCAAAATATTCCTTCCATCTTCCCAATACCTCTAACTCTCCATTTAATAACTCTCCTCTCCTATTTTTAACTGACAAATCCATTTATTCTCTAGGCTTTCTTAACTTGTTAATCTCACTCCAAAACTTTTTCTTATTTTCAACAAAATTTGTTGATAACATCTCACCCACTCTCTCATTTGCTCTCTTTTTACATTGCTTCACCACTCTCTTAACTTCTCTCTTTTTCTCCATATACTCTTCCCTCCTTGCATCACTTCTACTTTGTAAAAACTTCTCATATGCTAACTTTTTCTCCCTTACTACTCTCTTTACATCATCATTCCACCAATCGCTCCTCTTCCCTCCTGCACCCACTTTCCTGTAACCACAAACTTCTGCTGAACACTCTAACACTACATTTTTAAACCTACCCCATACCTCTTCGACCCCATTGCCTATGCTCTCATTAACCCATCTATCCTCCAATAGCTGTTTATATCTTACCCTAACTGCCTCCTCTTTTAGTTTATAAACCTTCACCTCTCTCTTCCCTGATGCTTCTATTCTCCTTGTATCCCATCTACCTTTTACTCTCAGTGTAGCTACAACTAGAAAGTGATCTGATATATCTGTGGCCCCTCTATAAACATGTACATCCTGAAGTCTACTCAACAGTCTTTTATCTACCAATACATAATCCAACAAACTACTGTCATTTCGCCCTACATCATATCGTGTATACTTATTTATCCTCTTTTTCTTAAAATATGTATTACCTATAACTAAACCCCTTTCTATACAAAGTTCAATCAAAGGGCTCCCATTATCATTTACACCTGGCACCCCAAACTTACCTACCACACCCTCTCTAAAAGTTTCTCCTACTTTAGCATTCAAGTCCCCTACCACAATTACTCTCTCACTTGGTTCAAAGGCTCCTATACATTCACTTAACATCTCCCAAAATCTCTCTCTCTCCTCTGCATTCCTCTCTTCTCCAGGTGCATACACGCTTATTATGACCCACTTCTCGCATCCAACCTTTACTTTAATCCACATAATTCTTGAATTTACACATTCATATTCTCTTTTCTCCTTCCATAACTGATCATTTAACATTACTGCTACCCCTTCCTTTGCTCTAACTCTCTCAGATACTCCAGATTTAATCCCATTTATTTCCCCCCACTGAAACTCTCCTACCCCCTTCAGCTTTGTTTCGCTTAGGGCCAGGACACCCAACTTCTTTTCATTCATAACATCAGCAATCATCTGTTTCTTGTCATCCGCACTACATCCACGCACATTTAAGCAACCCAGTTTTATAAAGTTTTTCTTCTTCTCTTTTTTAGTAATTGTATACAGGAGAAGGGGTTACTAGCCCATTGCTCCCGGCATTTTAGTCGCCTCATACGACACGCATGGCTTACGGAGGAAAGATTCTTTTCCACTTCCCCATGGACAATAGAAGAAATAAAAAAGAACAAGAGCTATTTAGAAAAAGGAAAAAAACCTAGATGTATGTATATATATATATGCATGAGCGTGTCTGTGAAGTGTGACCAAAGTGTAAGTAGGAGTAGCAAGATATCCCTGTTATCTTAGCGTGTTTATGAGACAGAAAAAGAAACCAGCAATCCTACCATCATGCAAAACAGTTACAGGTTTTTGTTTCACAGTCATCTGGCAGGACGGTAGTACTTCCCTGGGTGGTTGCTGTCTACCAACCTACTACCTATATATTAGTGATATATAATTAGTGATAATCACTTCAATTACCTAACTTTTATATCAATATAACATAATGCATATTAAAAAGTAATGCTCCATAACCCATGCCAATATAGAGTAAAAATTAGGATTAGTCTGCCCAAAATGCCTAGGCATGCTAGTTACTTTCCTCGTAATTAATATTTTATAATATGTAAACCACACATTGTAAGCTTTGCAAGGAAATAAACATTTTCATTTTCATGACATGGCTTTACTGGGTTATCCTGGGTTACTAACTCTCCAGGTTAATCATCTGAATAAAGTCTACTAGTACTTCTAAGCTACAATTCTAAGCTTAAATGTGCACACCTAAAATTGTTGAGCCTTTTGAAATCATTGACCTCCATTATTATTATTATTATAATCAAAAGGAAGCTCTAAACCACTTCATTCATTGACCTCCAGCTCCTGTACCTCTTGTGAGGAGATGTTAATGAGAATACATTTCTAAAGAAAATACACAGACAGAAATGAATATTTTTCAATTATTATTATTATTATTATTATTATTATTATTATTTTAATCAAATTTAGGGGGGTAGCGCTAAACCCACAGGGATCGTACAACACCTAGTGCAACTCTTGGGTATCTTTATTGAAGAAACGTTTCGCCACACAGTGGCTTCATCAGTCCATACAAAGGATAAACTAGAAGAACAGGAGGAGAATGAGGTAATCAGTCCCTCAGCCTTGAGTCGAAGTGGTCAGTCCATCAATCTTGAATAGGATTCTATTCAAGATTGATGGATTGACCACATCGACTCAAGGCTGAGGGACTGATTACCTCATTCTTCTCCTGTTCTTCTAGTTTATCCTTTGTATGGACTGATGAAGCCACTGTGTGGCGAAACGTTTCTTCAATAAAGATACCCAAGAGTTGCACATGTGTCTAATTTAACAACATGTTGGTTCTTTGAACCTTTCATCTAGCACCTAGTGAAAAGGAAGGCAATTAGCTTGATCCAAGGAAGAAAAAAAGACAGGTGATAATAAAAATTTTTAGTACCATAATAAATAAATAAATAAACACACACATACAACCACAACATACACACAAACACAACACACAACCACAACACACACAAACACAACACACAACCACAACACACACAACCACAACACATACAACCACAACACATACAACCACAACAACACACACAGCCACAACACACACTCACAACCACAACACACACAACCACAACACACAACCACAACACACACAACCACAACACACACAACCACAACACACACAACCACAACACACACACAACCACAACACACACAACCACAACACATAACTGCAACACACACACAACCACAACACACACACAACCACAACACACACAACCACAACACACAGCCACAACACACAACACACACAGCCACAACACACACTCACAACCACAACACACACAACCACAACACACACAACCACAACACACACAGCCACAACACGTAACCACAACACACACACAACCACAACACATAACCGCAACACACACACAACCACAACACACACACAGCCACAACACACACAACCACAACACACAACCACAACACACAACCACAACACACACAACCACAACACATAACCGCAACACACACACAACCACAACACACACACAGCCACAACACACAACCACAACACACAACCACAACACACACAACCACAACACATAACCGCAACACACACACAACCACAACACACAACCACAACACACACAACCACAACCACACAAGCACAACACACAACCACAACACACAACTGCAACACACACAACCACAACACACACAACCACAACAACACACACAGCCACAACACACACTCACAACCACAACACACACAACCACAACACACACACAACCACAACAAACACACAACCACAACACACACAACCACAACACACACTCACAACCACAACACACAACCACAACACACAACAACACACACAGCCACAACACACACAGCCACAACACACACTCACAACCACAACACACACAACCACAACACACAACAACACACACAACCACACACACAGCCACAACACACACTCACAACACACAACCACAACACACACAACCACACACACAGCCACAACACACACTCACAACACACAACCACAACACACACTACCACAACACACAACCACAACACACACTACCACAACACACAACTACAACACAACCACAACACACACAGCCACAACACACACACTCACAACCACAACACACAACCACAACACACAACCACAACACACACACTCACAACACACACAACCACAACACACAACCACAACACACACAACCACAACACATGCACAACCACAACACACACCAATGCACAACCACAACACATACACACACACAACACACACATACACAATCACAATACACAACCACAATGCGCACACACACAACCACAATGCACACACATACACACACACACACACACACACACACACACACACACACACACACACACACACACACACACACACACACACACACACACACATTGCCAGACTCACACATACACTCCCCCCTCCCCCACCGACATCTCACTCCTTCACCTGATCCCTCCCCTCCCTCTTTCACCCTCCCCCTCCTCACCTCTCCCTCCTTCCCCCTTTCCCTCTCCCACTCACCCACTTGCTTCACTCTCCTTCCCACTCCCCCTCCCAACTACTCTCCCACATAGCCACAGTTCCTCCTCTACCTCCCCCCCCCCACACTCTGACATACACAATACTAACCTAACATACGGAATTACATAGGTTTCCCACTCTGAGGCAATCAGGATAAAACAAAAATGGGTTGCCAGAGAGCAACAAGAAAAACCAAAGGACAGGAGGAGAAAACTGCAAAGGAAGATTGGGCAGCAGGGCTCACAAAAAGGGAACATGAATGGGAAAAGAAACTAGAAGAACTTAGCATGAGAATGGTAGAGAGGATAGGCATGGAAAGCAGGAAATGGGAGGTGCAAGTCAAAGCAGCAGAGGCCAGGATACAGAGTTTAGAAGAGGAACTGAAAAATCTGAAACAGCCTAAAGAACTAAAGAACATTTTGGGATTGACAACAGAGACTGCTACCTCAGTTACAAATAAGGGGACTGTAGGGAAAGAAGGAGCAAAACTGCATGTAGAAGCACAATCAGTGGAGACTGTGGTAAATGAAAGAGCTAAGCTATATGTGGAGGCCCTAACAGACCACAGCAGAGCCCAGGGAAAGCCGAGAAGGGAAAATGACAGGCCACTGAGCCCAAGTACATTAGCTAGTGAAACTGAAGAAAGGAAAGCTGCAATGGAGGAAATCAAATTGAATGAGGGGATACACAGGGATATGCAGTGGGAGCATGAAAGGGTGAGGTCAGTCTTTGTGTATGGGCTCCAGGAAGTTGAAGGGGAAACATATGAAGCAAGAAAACAAGGGGAAAAAAAAGCAATTGAAAGCATCATGAAAGCAATAGGAGAAGACGACATGACCCAGCTGGAAAATTTTTGGAGAATAGGGGGGTTTGTAAAAAAAAGAACCCGGCCAGTGAAAGTGACCTTCAAGGCAGAATCGACTCGGAACAGGATCCTGCAGGAGAAAGCACGATTAAGGGACATGCCAGCATACAGGAAGGTGTATCTCGACCAAGACAGAACACAAGCAGAAAGGAAGAAACAGAGAGAGATGGTACAAAGGCGAAAGGAGGAAAGAGAGGGGATGGAGAAGACAGACAGGAGATCACAGACACAGGAAGATCAAATACAGCCTCCCTCACAACTTCCTATAGAAGCCTCTCAACCAGGTCAACCCCAGTGCAACCAAACACTCTAAACCAAAACACCCATGCCACATCCAATGCCCCCACCCACTGCATTACAAACTCCACCCCCACAGCAACCACCCATAGTTCCTTATCAGGTCTCCCACTTTCCCAACCCCAATACACCTCCCAGACCACAATCTTAGAAAAGAAGTTGAAGGTGTGGTATACAAATGCAGATGGAATAACAAATAAGCATGAGGAGTGGCACAAAAGAATCAAGGAGACATCCCCAGACATAACAGCACTCACAGAAACAAAACTCACCAGAATAATAACAGATTCAATCTTTCCATCCAGATATCAAACCCTCAGGAAAGACAGAGGGAGGAGAGGGGGAGGAGGAGTTGCACTGCTCATTAAAAACCAGTGGGGGTTTGAGAAAATGGAAGGAATGGATGGCACGGGCGAAAGGGACTATTTACTAGGAACAATCCAGTCTGAGGGACATAAGGTGATAATTGCAGTAATGTACAACCCACCACAGAACAGCAGGAGGCCAAGAGAAGAATACGATGAGAGCAACAGAGCAATGGTCGACACACTAGGCAAGGTGGCCAGGACAGCACACATGGGGGGAGCAAAGTTACTAATTATGGGTGATTTCAATCACAAGGAGATTGACTGGGAAAACCTGGAGCCCCATGGGGGTCCCAAAACATGGAGAGCCAAGATGATGGATGTGGTACTGGAAAACCTCATGCATCAACATGTTAGAGACACTACCAGAGAGAGAGGAGAGGATGAACCAGCAAGACTGGACCTTGTATTCACCTTGAGTAGTTCTGACATCGAGGATATCATGTATGAAAGGCCCCTGGGAGCTAGTGATCATGTGGTTCTGTGCTTCGACTACATAGTTGAGCTCCAAGTGGAGAGAGCAGCAGGAATAGGGTGGGAAAACCAAACTACAAAAGGGGGAACTACTCAGGCTTGAGGAACTTCTTTCAAGACATTCAGTGGGAGAGGGAACTGACAGGAAAACCAGTACAAGAAATGATGGACTATGTGGCAACAAAATGCAAGGAGGCAGAGGAGAGGTTTGTTCCCAAGGGAAACAGAAATAATGGGAAGAACAGAATGAGTCCTTGGTTCACCCAAAGGTGTAGGGAGGCAAAAACTAGGTGTACTAGAGAATGGAAAAGGTACAGAAGACAGAGAACTCAGGAAAATAAAGAGATTAGCCAAAGAGCCAGAAACAAATATGCACAGATAAGAAGGGAGGCTCAGTGGCAATACGAAAATGACATAGCATCGAAAGTCAAGACTGACCCGAAGCTGTTGTACAGCCACATCAGGAGGAAAACAACAGTCAAGGACCAGGTAATCAGACTGAGGAAGGGTGATGGGGAATTCACAAGAAACGACCGGGAGGTATGTCAGGAGCTCAACACAAGATTTAAAGTATTTACAGTGGAAACCAGTAGGACTCCAGGAAATCAGAGCAGAAGGGTGCACCAGCAAGTGCTGGATGAGGTACATATAACCAAGGAGGAGGTGAAGAAGCTGCTATGCGAACTTGACACCTCAAAGGCGGTGGGACCAGATAACATCTCTCCGTGCGTCCTTAAAGAGGAAGCAGAGACATTGTGTGTACCATTAACGAAGATCTTCAACACATCATTTGAAACTGGGCAACTCCCTGAGGTATGGAAGATGGCAAATGTAGTCCCAATTTTTAAAAAGGGAGACAGACATGAGGCACTAAACTACAGACCTGTATCACTAACGTGTATAGTATGCAAGGTCATGGAGAAGATCATCAGGAGGAGAGTGGTGGAGCACCTGGAAAGAAACAAGTGTATAATTGACAACAAGCATGGTTGTCAATTATACACTTGTCAATTATACAAACCTATTAGAGTTTTATGACAAGGTGACAGAAGTAAGACAAGAGAGAGAGGGGTGGATTGACTGCATTTTTTTGGACTGCAAGAAGGGCTTCGACACAGTTCATCACAAGAGGTTACTGCAAAAGCTAGAGGATCAGGCACACATAACAGGAAAGGCACTGCAATGGATAAGAGAATACCTTACAGGGAGGCAACAACGAGTCATGGTACATGATGAGGTGTCAAAGTGGGCGCCTGTGACAAGTGGGGTTCCACAGGGGTCAGTCCTAGGACCTGTGCTGTTCTTGGTATATGTGAATGACATAACGGAAGGGATAGACTCAGAAGTGTCCTTGTTTGCGGACGATGTGAAGTTAATGAGAAGAATCAAATCGGATGAGGATCAGGCAGGACTACAAAGAGACCTGGACAGGCTACAAGCCTGGTCCAGCAACTGGCTCCTTGAGTTTAACCCCGCCAAATGCAAAGTCATGAAGATTGGGGAAGGGCAAAGAAGACCGCAGACACAATATAGTTTAGATGGCCAAAGTCTGCAAACCTCACTCAAGGAAAAAGATCTGGGGGCGAGTATAACACCGAGTATATCTCCTGAGGCGCACATCAATCAGATAACTGCTGCAGCATACGGTCGCCTGGCAAACCTACGGATAGCGTTCCGATACCTCAGTAAGGAGTCGTTCAAGACTCTGTATACCATTTACGTCAGGCCCATACTGAAGTATGCAGCACCAGTTTGGAATCCACACCTAGTCAAGCACGTCAAGAAATTAGAGAAAGTGCAAAGGTTTGCAACAAGACTAGTCCCAGAGCTACGGGGATTGTCCTACGAAGAAAGGTTGAGGGAAATCGGCCTGACGACACTGGAGGCCAGGAGGGTCAGGGGAGGCATGATAATGACATATAAAATGCTGCACGGAATAGACGAGGTGGACAAAGACGGGATGTTCCAGAGATGGGACACAGACACAAGAGGTCACAATTGGAAATTGAAGACTCAGACGAATCAAAGGGATGTTAGGAAGTATTTCTTCAGTCATAGAGTAGTCAAGCCGTGGAATAGCCTAGAAAGTGAAGTAGTGGAGGCGAGAACCATACATAGTTTTAAGGCGAGGTATGATAAAGCTCATGGAGCAGGGAGAGAGAAAACCTAGTAGCAATCAGTGAAGAGGCAGGGCCAGGAGCTATGAATCGACCCCTGCAACCACAAATAGGTGAGTACAAATAGGTGAGTACACACACACACACACACACACACACACACACACACACACACACACACACACACACACACACACACACACACACACACACACACAAGGAGGCTGAAGAGAGGTTTGTACCCAAGGGTAACAGGATTAATGAAAAAGCCAGGATGAGCCCATGGTTCACCCAAAGGTGCAGGGAGGCAAAAACCAAGTGTGCTAGGGAATGGAAGAAATATAGAAGGCAAAGGACCCAGGAGAATAAGGAGAGTAGTCGTAGAGCCAGAAATGAATATGCACAGATAAGAAGGGAGGCCCAACGACAATATGAAAATGACATAGCAGCGAAAGCCAAATCTGACCCGAAGCTGTTATACAGCCATATCAGGAGGAAAACAACAGTCAAGGACCAGGTAATCAGGCTAAGGAAGGAAGGAGGAGAGACAACAAGAAATGACCGTGAAGTATGTGAGGAACTCAACAAGAGATTCAAAGAAGTGTTCACAGAGGAGACAGAAGGGGCTCCAGAAAGACAGAGAGGTGGGGCACACCACCAAGTGCTGGACACAGTACACATAACCGAGGAAGAAGTGAAGAGGCTTCTGAGTGAGCTAGATACCTCAAAGGCAATGGGGCCGGATAACATCTCTCCATGGGTCCTGAGAGAGTAAGCAGAGGCGCTATGTGTACCCCTAACAACAATATTCAATACATCTATCGAAACAGGGAGATTGCATGAGGCATGGAAGACAGCAAATGTAGTCCCAATATTTAAAAAAGGAGACAGACATGAAGCACTAAACTACAGACCAGTGTCACTGACATGTATAGTATGCAAAGTCATGGAGAAGATTATCAGGAGAAGAGTGGTGAAACACCTAGAAAGGAATGATCTCATCAACAGCAGCCAACATGGTTTCAGGGACAGGAAATCCTGTGTCACAAACCTACTGGAGTTCTATGACATGGTGACAGCAGTAAGACAAGAGAGAGAGGGGTGGGTGGATTGCATTTTCTTGGACTGCAAGACGGTGTTTCACACAGTTCCACACAAGAGATTAGTGCAAAAACTGGAGGACCAAGCAGGGATAACAGAGAAGCCACTACAATGGATCAGGGAATACTTGTCAGGAAGACAGCAGCGAGTCATGGTACGAGGCGAGGTGTCAGAGTGGGCACCTGTGACCAGCGGGGTCCCACAGGGGTCAGTCCTAGGACCAGTGCTGTTTCTGGTATTTGTGAACGACACGACGGAAGGAATAGACTCCGAAGTGTCCCTGTTTGCAGATGACGTGAAGTTAATGAGAAGAATTCATTCGATCGAAGACCAGGCAGAGCTACAAAGAGATCTGGACAGGCTGCAGACCTGGTCCAGCAATTGGCTCCAGGAGCTCAACCCCACCAAGTGCAAAGTCATGAAGATTGGGGAAGGGCAAAGAAGACCACAGACAGAGTAGTCTAGGGGGCCAGAGACTACAAACCTCACTCAAGGAAAAAGATCTTGGGGTGAGTATAACACCACGCACATCTCCTGAAGCGCACATCAACCAAATACTGTAACTGCTGCAGCATATGGGCACCTAGGAAACCTCAGAACAGCATTCCGACATCTTAATAAGGAATCGTTCAGGACCCTGTACACCTTGTACGTTAGGCCCATATTGGAGTATGCGGCACCAGTTTGGAAATCACACCTAGCCAAGCACGTAAAGAAACTAGAGAAAGTGCAAAGGTTTGCAACAAGACTAGTTCCAGAGCTAAGAGGTATGTCCTACGAGGAGAGGTTAAAGGAAATCAACCTGACGACACTGGAGGACAGGAGAGTTAGGGGGGACATGATAACGGCGTGCAAAATACTGAGAGGAATTGACAAGGTGGACAAAGACAGGATGTTCCAGAGATGGGACACAGCAGCAAGGGGACACAGTTGGAAGTTGAAGACACAGATGAATCACAGGGATGTTAGGAAGTATTTCTTCAGCCACAGAGTAGTCAGGAAGTGGAATACTTTGGGAAGCGATGTAGTGGAGGCAGGATCCATACATAGCTTTAAGTAGAGGTATGATAAAGCTCACCGTTCAGGGAGAGTGACCTAGTAGCGACCAGTGAAGAGGCAGGGCCAGGAGCTTGGACTCAACCCCTGCAACCTCAACTAGGTGAGTACACACACACACACAACACACACAACAGACCCCTGGCAGTCTTCAAGCTGGCACTGGACAAGCACCTAAAGTCAGTTCCTGATCAGCCGGGCTGTGGCTCGTACGTTGGTTTGCGTGCAGCCAGCAGCAACAGCCTGGTTGATCAGGCTCTGATCCACCAGGAGGCCTGGTCACAGACCGGGCCGCGGGGGCGTTGACCCCCGGAACTCTCTCCAGGTATCTCCAGGTAAACACACAACCACAATACACACACAACTAAAACACCCACAAACACAACACACAACCACAACACACACAATTACAACAAACACAACTACAACACACAACCACAACCCACACAACCACAACACACACAACCACAACACACAACCACAACACACAACCACAACACACACAATCACAACACACAACCACAACACCCACAACCACAACACACATAACCACAACACACAACCACAACACACACAATCACAACACACACAACCACAACACCCACAACAACAACACACAACCACAACACACAACCACAACACACACAAACCACAACACCCACAACCACAACACACAACCACAACACACACAACCACAACACACAACCACAACACACACAAACCACAACACCCACAACCACAACACACACAACCACAACACACACAATCACAACACAACTACAACACACACAAACCACAACACCCACAACCACAACACACACAACCACAACACACAACCACAACACACACAAACCACAACACCCACAACCACAACACACACAACCATAACACACACAACCACAACACACACAACCACAACACACACAAACCACAACACAAACCACAACACACAAACCACAACACACACAAACCACAACACCCACAACCACAACACACACAACCACAACACACACAAACCACAACACCCACAACCACAACACACACAACCATAACACACACAACCACAACACACACACACACAACCACAACACCCACAACCACAACACACACAACCACAACACCCACAACCACAACACACACAACCACAACACACACAACCACAACACACACAACCACAACATACACAAACCACAACACAAACCACAACACACAAACCACAACACACACAAACCACAACACACAAACCACAACACAACCTAGAACCATTATGTATTATGATACAAATACAGTATAAATAACCTATAAGTCTGGTATATGGTGCCACGACCAACTGCCCGGTGGCCTGTGAGTGATGAAAGACGTGCTGGGAAGACCAAAGGAAAAACTTGTCAGTCATTGATGGCAGGTGTAGAGTGAGATGTCACTGAGGACAGGTGTAAATTAAGATTGTCACTGAGGACAGGTGTAAATTAAGATTGTCACTGAGGACAGGTGTAAATTAAGATGTAACTGAGGCCAGGTGTAAATTAAGATGCCACTGAGGACAGGAAGAGCAAGACGTCATTGAGGGCAAAGACAGAGTGAGATGTCACTGAAAGCATGGATAGATCATGACGTCACCGAGCAGGCAAGGCTAGTGCAAGACGTCGCTGTGGGCAAGGGCAGAGCAAGACGTTGCTGAGGGAAGCAGTAGAGCAAAATGTTGCTTAAGGCAGGAGTAGAGCAAGACGTCGCTGAGGGCAAGGGTTGATCAAGACGTTTTGTTTTTATCTGTTTGTTAGGTTTATCAGAGCCACTGACAACTTACGCAGTATCGAGCCCGATTTCCCAATGTTCGAGGAAGATTTCTTGCTCAAAGATGGGCCATGAAAGAAAAGGAACATAAGTTCCTTTGTAAATTGACATAGAAACTAAGTTTTCAATTAGTTCAGGTGGACCCCCCCCCTTGCCAAGCCCCAGCAGTGAGACCCCCCACACCCCCAGCTGAGTTTAGTAAACAGCTTCCCACAAAAAAAAAAATGTTAGAGAATTGGGAAATTTATCACCGATACCCAGGCGAGAAATAGAGGTCGACGCCCAACGAAGACCAGCACAGAAATCCCCTTCCACAGCCGAAGTTGTTGTTGTGGTTATTGTGGGCCACCGCAGCTTACACTCTGTTGAGCTCTGCTGCTCATCAGTCCGGGAAATGCACTGCCCAAATCTGGGTGGCATTGGAAAGGAAACAGGATTTCTTTTGGAAAAAGAAATGAGAATAATTTTTCACATTTATATAAATTAGTAGCCTACCCTATGCCTAAACCCCTGAAAGAGCCAGGTGGCCACACATCACCATCTGAGTCATCAACTGGCTTTCTCCAGGCCTAGAAATCTGCAGCGATGAAAGATGTTTATTACTTTCATCTTATGGTTCAGAGAACCGACAGGCTGAAAAATTAGACACATGTGCAACACTTGGGTATCTTTACTGAGGAAATGTTTAGCCACACAGTGGCTTCATCAGTCCATACAAAGGAAAATGGTGAAGAACAATAGGAGTTTGAGGTAATCAGTCTCTCAGCCTTGAGTCAATGTAATCAGTCCATCAATTTTGAAAAGAATCCAGTATTTGTACTTCTTCACACACATGATTGATGGACTGATTGCATCGACTCAAGGCTGAGTGACTGATTACCTCAAACTCCTCCTGTTCTTCACCATTCTCCTTTGTATGGACTGATGAAGCCACTGTGTGGCGAAACATTTCCTCGATAAAGATACCAAAATGCTGCATATGTGTCTAATTTGTTAAGTTTATTTTGGCACACGGACAAGTGCTTGTGTGTATGTTTGCGTGTGTTTGTGCTCGTGTGTGTACTCACCTAATGGAGTACACACACGAGCACACAAACACATGAAAACATACACTCAAGCACGTGTCCGTGTGTGTCCCTGTGTGTGCTATGTGTGTGTGTGTGTGTGTGTGTGTGTGTGTGTGTGTGTGTGTGTGTGTGTGTGTGTGTGTGTGTGTGTGTGTGTGTGTGTGTGTGTGTGTGTGTGTGTGTGTGTGTGTGTGTGTGTGTGTGTGTGTACTCACCTCACCTATTTGTGGTTGCAGGGGTCGAGTCCTAGCTCCTGGCCCCGCCTCTTCACCGGTTGCTACTAGGCCCTCTCTCTCCCCGCTCCATGAGCTTTATCAAACCTCGTCTTAAAACTGTGTATGGTTCCTGCCTCCACTACGTCATTTTCTAGGCTATTCCACTGCCTTACAACTCTATGACTAAAGAAATACTTCCTACTATCTCTCTGACTCATTTGTGTCTTCAACTTCCAATTGTGGCCTCTTGTTTCTGTATCCCCTCCCTGGAACATCCTGTCTTTGTCCACCTTGTCTATTCCACGCAGTATTTTATATGTCGTTATCATGTCTCCCCTGACCCTCCTGTCCTCCAGTGTGGTCAGGCCGATTTCCCTTAATCTTTCCTCATAGGACATTCCCCTTAGCTCTGGAACTAACCTTGTCGCAAACCTTTGTACTTTCTCTAGTTTCTTGACGTGCTTTATCAAGTGCGGGTTCCAAACAGGTGCTGCATACTCCAGTATGGGCCTGACATACACGGTGTACAGTGTCTTGAATGATTCCTTACTAAGGTATCGGAATGCTGTTCTCAGGTTTGCCAGGCGCCCATATGCTGCAGCAGTTATCTGATTGATGTGTGCTTCCGGAGACATGCTCGGTGTTATACTCACCCCAAGATCTTTCTCCTTGAGTGAGGTTTGCAGTCTTTGGCCACCTAGCCTATACTCTGTCTGTGGTCTTCTGTGCCCCTCCCCCATCTTCATGACTTTGCATTTGGCAGGATTAAATTCGAGAAGCCATTTGCTGGACCAGGTGTCCAGTCTGTCCAGGTCTCTTTGAAGTCCTGCCTGGTCCTCATCAGATTTAATTCTCCTCATTAACTTCACATCATCTGCAAACAGGGACACTTCTGAGTCTAACCCTTCCGTCATGTCGTTCACATATACCAAAAATAGCACTGGTCCTAGGACCGACCCCTGTGGGACCCCGCTCGTCACAGGTGCCCACTGTGATACATCATTACGTACCATGACTCGTTGTTGCCTCCCTGTCAGGTATTCTCTGATCCATTGCAGTGCCCTTCCTGTTATATGCGCCTGATGCTCTAGCTTCTGCACTAATCTCTTGTGAGGAACTGTGTCAAAGGCCTTCTTGCAGTCCAAGAAGATGTGTGTGTGTGTGTGTGTGTGCGTATGTGTGTGTGTGTGCGTATGTGTGTGTGTGCGTATGTGTGTGTGTGTGTGTGTGTGTGTGTGTGTGCGTATGTGTGTGTGTGTGTGTGTGTGTGTGTGTGTGTGTGTGTGTGTGTGTGTGTGTGTGTGTGCGTATGTGTGTGTGTGTGTGTGTGTGTGCGTATGTGTGTACTCACCTATTTGTACTCACCTATTTGTGGTTGCAGGGGTCGAGTCCTAGCTCCTGGCCCCGCCTCTTCACCGGTTGCTACTAGACCCTCTCTCTCCCCGCTCCATGAGCTTTATCAAACCTCGTCTTAAAACTGTGTATGGTTCCTGCCTCCACTACGTCATTTTCTAGGCTATTCCACTGCCTTACAACTCTATGACTGAAGAAATACTTCCTACTATCTCTCTGACTCATTTGTGTCTTCAACTTCCAATTGTGGCCTCTTGTTTCTGTGTCCCCTCCCTGGAACATCCTGTCCTTGTCCACCTTGTCTATTCCACGCAGTATTTTATATGTCGTTATCATGTCTCCCCTGACCCTCCTGTCCTCCAGTGTCGTCAGGCCGATTTCCCTTAATCTTTCTTCATAGGACATTCCCCTTAGCTCTGGAACTAACCTTGTTGCAAACCTTTGTACTTTCTCTAGTTTCTTGACGTGCTTTATCAAGTGCGGGTTCCAAACAGGTGCTGCATACTCCAGTATGGACCTGACATACACGGTGTACAGTGTCTTGAATGATTCCTTACTAAGGTGTCGGAATGCTGTTCTCAGGTTTGCCAGGCGCCCATATGCTGCAGCAGTTATCTGATTGATGTGTGCTTCCGGAGACATGCTCGGTGTTATACTCACCCCAAGATCTTTCTCCTTGAGTGAGGTTTGCAGTCTTTGGCCACCTAGCCTATACTCTGTCTGTGGTCTTCTGTGCCCTTCCCCTATCTTCATGACTTTGCATTTGGCAGGATTATATTCGAGAAGCCATTTGCTGGACCAGGTGTCCAGTCTGTCCAGGTCTCTTTGAAGTCCTGCCTGGTCCTCATCAGATTTAATTCTCCTCATTAACTTCACATCGTCTGCAAACAGGGACACTTCTGAGTCTAACCCTTCCGTCATGTCGTTCACATATACCAAAAATAGCACTGGTCCTAGGACCGACCCCTGTGGGACCCCGCTCGTCACAGGTGCCCACTGTGATACATCATTACGTACCATGACTCGTTGTTGCCTCCCTGTCAGGTATTCTCTGATCCATTGCAGTGCCCTTCCTGTTATATGCGCCTGATGCTCTAGCTTCTGCACTAATCTCTTGTGAGGAACTGTGTCAAAGGCCTTCTTGCAGTCCAAGAAGATGCAATCAACCCACCCCTCTCTCTCTTGTCTTACTTCTGTTATTTTATCATAAAACTCCAGAAGGTTTGTGACACAGGATTTGCCTTCCGTGAATCCGTGCTGGTTGGCATTTATACTCCTGTTCCGTTCCAGGTGCTCCACCACTCTCCTCCTGATAATCTTCTCCATAATTTTGCATACTATACACGTCAATGACACAGGTCTATAGTTTAGTGCCTCTTTTCTGTCTCCTTTTTTGAAAATGGTAACTACATTTGCCGTCTTCCATACCTCAGGTAGTTGCCCAGTTTCCAGGGATGTGTTGAAGATTGTGGTAAGTTGTATGCACAACATATCTGCTCCCTCTCTAAGGACCCATGGAGAGATGTTGTCCGGTCCCATTGCCTTTGAGGTATCGATGTCCCTTAGCAGTTTCTTCACCTCCTCCTCATCTGTATGTATGTCGTCCAACACTTGTTGGTGTATTCCTTGTTGGTGTCCCCATCTGGTCTGTCCCCCCAGAGTCCTTCCTGTCTCTACTGTAAATACTTCCTTAAATCTCGTGTTGAGCTCCTCACATACCTCTTGATCGTTTCTTGTGAGTTCTCCACCTTCTTTCCTCAGCCTTATCACGTGGTTCTTGACTTTTGTCTTCCTCCTAATGTGGCTATACAGCAGTTTCGGGTCAGATTTGACTTTCGATGCTATGTCGTTTTCATACTGTCGCTGGGCCTCCCTCCTTATCTGCGCATACTCGTTTCTGGCTCTTCTACTGATCTCCTTGTTTTCCTGGGTCCTATGCCTCCTGTACCTTTTCCATTCTCTGTTGCACTTAGTTTTTGCCTCCCTACACCTTCGGGTAAACCAAGGACTCGTTTTGGTCTTCCTATTATTTCTGTTTCCCTTGGGAACAAAACTTTCCTCTGCCTCCTTGCACTTTGTTGCCACGTATTCCATCATCTCGTTTACTGATTTTCCTACCATTTCTCTGTCCCACTGAACCTCCTGCAGGAAGTGTGTGTGCGTATGTGTGTGTGTGTGCGTATGTGTGTGTGTGTGTGCGTATGTGTGTGTGTGTGCGTATGTGTGTGTGTGTGCGTATGTGTGTGTGTGCGTATGTGTGTGTGTGTGTGTGTGTGTGCGTATGTGTGTGTGTGTGTGTGTGTGTGTGTGTGTGTGTGTGTGTGTGTGTGTGTGCGTATGTGTGTGTGTGTGTGTGTGCGTATGTGTGTGTGTGTGTGTGTGCGTGTGTGTGTGTGGTGTGTACTCACCTATTTGTGGTTGCAGGGGTCGAGTCTTAGCTCCCGTGTGTGTCCCTGTGTGTGCGTATGTGTGTGTGTGTGTGTGTGTGTGTGTCCTGGAGCATCCTGGATCCTGGATCGTGTGCATATGTGTGTGTGTGTGTGTGTGTGTGTGTGTGTGTGTGTGTGTGTGTGTGTGTGTGTGTGTGTGTGTGTGTGTGTGTGTGTGTGTGTGTGTGTGTGTGTGTGTGTGTGTGTGTGTGTGTGTGTGTGTGTGTGTGTGTGTGTGTGCGTATGTGTGTGTGTGTGTGCGTATGTGTGTGTGTGCGTGTGTGTGCGTGTGTGTGTATGTGTATGTGTGTGTGCGTATGTGTGTGTGTGTGCGTGTGTGTGTGTGTGTGTGTGTGTGTGTGTGTGTGTGTACTTACCTATTTGTACTCACCTATTTGTGGTTGCAGGGGTCGAGTCCTAGCTCCTGGCCCCGCCTCTTCACCGGTTGCTACTAGGCCCTCTCTCTCCCCGCTCCATGAGCTTTATCAAACCTCGTCTTAAAACTGTGTATGGTTCCTGCCTCCACTACGTCATTTTCTAGGCTATTCCACTGCCTTACAACTCTATGACTGTGTGTGTGCGTATGTGTGTGTGTGCGTATGTGTGTGTGTGTGTGTGTGTGTGTGTGTGTGTGTGTGTGTGTGTGTGTGTGCGTATGTGTGTGTGTGTACTCACCTAGTTGTACTCACCTAGTTGAGGTTGCGGGGGTCGAGTCCGAGCTCCTGGCCCCGCCTCTTCACTGATCGCTACTAGGTCACTCTCCCTGAGCCGTGAGCTTTATCATACCACTGCTTAAAGCTATGTATGGATCCTGCCTCCACTACATCGCTTCCCAAACTATTCCACTTACTGACTACTCTGTGGCTGAAGAAATACTTCCTAACATCCCTGTGATTCATCTGTGTCTTCAGCTTCCAACTGTCCCCTTGTTACTGTGTCCAATCTCTGGAACATCCTGTCTTTGTCCACCTTGTCAATTCCTCTCAGTATTTTGTATGTCGTTATCATGTCCCCCCTATCTCTCCTGTCCTCCAGTGTCGTCAGGTTGATTTCCCTTAACCTCTCCTAGTAGGACATACCTCTTAGCTCTGGGACTAGTCTTGTTGCAAACCTTTGCACTTTCTCTAGTTTCTTCACGTGCTTGGCTAGGTGTGGGTTCCAAACTGGTGCCGCATACTCCAATATGGGCCTAACGTACACGGTGTACAGGGTCCTGAATGATTCCTTATTAAGATGTCGGAATGCTGTTCTGAGGTTTGCTAGGCGCCCATATGCTGCATATGTGTGCGTATGTGTGCGTATCTGCATATGTGTGCGTATGTGTGTGTGTGTGTGTGTGTGTGTGTGTGTGTGTGTGTGTGTGTGTGTGTGTGTGTGTGTGTGTGTGTGTGTGTGTGTGTGTGTGTGTGTGTGTGTGTGTGTGTGTGTGTGTGCGTGTGTGTGTGCGTGTGTGTGTGTGTGTGTGTACTCACCTATTTGTACTCACCTATTTGTGGTTGCAGGGGTCGAGTCACAGCTCCTGGCCCCGCCTCTTCGCTGATTGCTACTAGGTCCTCTCTCTCCCTGCCCCATGAGCTCTATCATACCTCGCCTTAAAACTATGTATGGTTCCTGCCTCCACCACATCACTTTCTAGGCTATTCCATGGCCTGACTACTCTATGACTGAAGAAATACTTCCTAACATCCCTTTGATTCATCTGAGTCTTCAACTTCCAATTGTGACCTCTTGTGTCTGTGTCCCATCTCTGGAACATCCCGTCTTTGTCCACCTCGTCTATTCCGCGCAGTATTTTATATGTCGTTATCATGTCTCCCCTGACCCTCCTGGCCTCCAGTGTCGTCAGGCCGATTTCCCTCAACCTTTCTTCATAGGACAATCCCCGTAGCTCTGGGACTAGTCTTGTTGCAAACCTTTGCACTTTCTCTAATTTCTTGACGTGCTTGACTAGGTGTGGATTCCAAACTGGTGCTGCATACTCCAGTATGGGCCTGACGTAGATGGTGTACAGAGTCTTAAACGAATCCTTACTGAGGTATCGGAACGCTATCCGTAGGTTTGCCAGGCGCCCGTATGCTGCAGCAGTTATCTGATTGATGTGCGCCTCAGGAGATATGCTCGGTGTTATACTCACCCCCAGGTCTTTTTCCTTTAGTGAGGTTTGCAGTCTTTGGCCATCTAAACTATATTGTGTCTGCGGTCTTCTTTGCCCTTCCCCAATCTTCATGACTTTGCATTTGGCAGGGTTAAATTCTAGGAGCCAGTTGCTGGACCAGGCTTGTAGCCTGTCCAGATCTCTTTGTAGTCCTGCCTGATCCTCGTCCGATTCGATTCTTCTCATTAACTTCACATCGTCTGCAAACAAGGACACTTCTGAGTCTATCCCTTCCGTTATGTCGTTCACGTATACCAAGAACAGCACAGGTCCTAGGACTGACCCCTGTGGAACCCCGCTTGTCACAGGCGCCCACTCTGACACCTCGTCGCGTACCATGACTCGTTGTTTCCTCCCTGTCAGATATTCTCTGATCCATTGCAGTGCCTTTCCTGTTATGTGTGCCTGGTCCTCTAGCTTTTGCAGTAACCTCTTGTGAGGAACTGTGTCGAAAGCCTTCTTGCAGTCCAAAAATACGCAGTCGATCCACCCCTCTCTCTCTTGTCTTACTTCTGTCACCTTGTCATAAAACTCTAGTAGGTTTGTGACACAGGATTTTCCTTCCCTGAAACCGTGCTGGTTGTCAATTATACACTTGTTTCTTTCCAGGTGCCCCACCACTCTCCTCCTGATGATCTTCTCCATGACCTTGCATACTATACACGTTAGAGATACAGGTCTGTAGTTTAGTGCCTCATGTCTGTCTCCCTTTTTAAAAATTGGGACTACATTTGCCATTTTCCATACCTCAGGGAGTTGCCCAGTTTCAAATGATGTGTTGAAGATCTTTGTTAATGGCTCACACAATATCTCTGCTCCCTCTTTAAGGACCCATGGAGAGATGTTGTCTGGTCCCACCGCCTTTGAGGTGTCAAGTTCGCATAGCAGCTTCTTCACCTCCTCCTTGTGTGTGTGTGTGTGTGTGTGTGTGTGTGTGTGTGTGTGTGTGTGTGTGTGTGTAGGTGAGTGTGTGTGTGTACTCACCTATTTGTACTCACCTATTTGTGGTCGCAGGGGTCGATTCATAGCTCCTGGCCCCGCCTCTTCGCTGATTGCTACTGGGTCCTCTCTCTCCCTGCCCCATGAGCTTTATCATACCTCGCCTTAAAACTATGTATGGTTCCCGCCTCCACTACGTCACTTTCTAGGCTATTCCACGGCCTGACTACTCTATGACTGAAGAAATACTTCCTAACATCCCTTTGATTCGTCTGAGTCTTCAACTTCCAGTTTATTTATTTATTTATTTATTTATTTATTTACTTATTTATTTATTTATTTATTTGAACATGATACAGAGAAATACAAAAGAATACAGTAAAATGCAGCATGCCAAAGCCACTTGTTTCTGTGTCCCATCTCTGGAACATCCCGTCTTGGTTCACCTTGTCTACTCCGTGCAGTATTTTGTATTCCGTTATAATGTCTCCCCTAACCCTCTTGTCCTCCAGTGTCGTCAGGCCGATTTCCCTTAACCTTTCTTTATAGGACATTCCCCTTAGCTCTGCAACTAGCCATGTCGCAAACCTTTGCACTTTCTCTAATTTCTTAACGTGCTTGACCCGGTGCGGATTCCATACTGGTGCTGCATACTCTAGCATGGGCCCGGTGTACAGTGTCTTGAAAGATTCCTTTCTTAGTATCGGAACGCTAATCTCAGGTTTGCCAGGCGCCCATATGCTACAGCAGTTATCTGGTTGATGTGTGCTTCCAGAGACGTGCTCGGTGTTATACTCACCCCAAGATCTTTCTCCTTGAGCGATATCAGTGAAGGTTTACAACAATAAGACTATTTATCATCCAGAAACCTTACCACAGTGTTGTCATAGCTAATAACCAGTAACATAATGGTACTTAGTGGGATGGAGTGACCATCATCAGTTTTTTCTTCATTTTTTAAATACTAGACGTATACAGTGGAAATTCATATAATCTGTATTAGCAGCGGTCGCAATATACACAACGAAAAGCAAATATTACTCCAGCAAAAGCAACCTTCCTCCAATAATCTTCACCATCCAACTATAGTGATCCTACTATAGGCATCCTACTCCACAAACTTGACCACTATGGTATAAGAGGCCATGCGCTTGCATATTTTAAATCCTACCTTTCTAATAGGTATCAGTATGTCACCATTAAAGACACAGCCTCATCAATACGGCCACTTGATACTGGAGTTCTGCAGGGAAGTGTCCTTGGACCCCTGCTCTTCCTCATTTACATCAATGATCTTCCAAACATATCCCAACACCTGAAACCCATTCTCTTTGCTTACGACACGACTTATGTCATCTCCCACCCTAATCTTGCCATCCTCAACACCATTGTTAACGAGAAGCTGCTCAAAATATCGACATGGATGACAGCCAATAAACTTACACTTAACACTGGCAAAACCTACTATATTATGTTTGGTAGCAGAGCAGGTGTTGCGTAACTTAACATTAAGATCGACAACACTCTAATTGCCAGACATAATGAGGGCAAATTCCTTGGCCTTGGAAGTTTTAGCAGTGAAGGTCGAGAACCAAAACCTAGTCATTGTGGTAGTCTACAAGCCTCCGGATGCAACATCCCAGCAATTCCAGGAACAGCTGTTAAAAATTGACCACTGTCTGGAAAATCTTCCAGCTCCTGCACCCAACATCTTGCTCCTGGGGGATTTCAACTTAAGGCACCTAAAATGGAGGAATATAGCAAATAATATTGTTGCAGTAATAACACCAGGAGGCAGCTCTGATGAAAACTCACACTCACACGAGCTTTTAAATCTCTGCACAAAATTCAATTTAAACCAGCAAATAATAGAGCCTACTAGACTGGAGAATACACTAGACCTCATCTTCACTAACAATGATGATCTGATAAGAAATGTCACCATATCAAAAACAATATACTCAGATCACAACATAATTGAGGTTCAGACATGTATGCGTGGAGCCCCAGACCGACATAATGAGACTAGTCACGAGGGAGCATTCACCAAATTCAACTTCAATAACAGAAACATAAAGTGGGACCAAGTAACCTGGAGTTTACCTGGAGAGAGTTCCGGGGGTCAACGCCCCCGCGGCCCGGTCTGAGACCAGGCCTCCTGGTGGATCAGAGCCTGATCAACCAGGCTGTTGCTGCTGGCTGCACGCAAACCAACATACGAGCCACAGCCCGGCTGATCCGGAACTGACTTTAGGTGCTTGTCCAGTGCCAGCTTGAAGACTGCCAGGGGTCTGTTGGTAATCCCCCTTATGTGTGCTGGGAGGCAGTTGAACAGTCTCGGGCCCCTGACACTTATTGTATGGTCTCTTAACGTGCTAGTGACACCCCTGCTTTTCATTGGGGGGATGGTGCATCGTCTGCCAAGTCTTTTGCTTTCGTAGTGGGTGATTTTCGTGTGCAAGTTCGGTACTAGTCCCTCTAGGATTTTCCAGGTGTATATAATCATGTATCTCTCCCTCCTGCGTTCCAGGGAATACAGGTTTAGGAACCTCAAGCGCTCCCAATAATTGAGGTGTTTTATCTCCGTTATGCGCGCCGTGAAAGTTCTCTGTACATTTTCTAGGTCGGCAATTTCACCTGCCTTGAAAGGTGCTGTTAGTGTGCAGCAATATTCCAGCCTAGATAGAACAAGTGACCTGAAGAGTGTCATCATGGGCTTGGCCTCCCTAGTTTTGAAGGTTCTCATTATCCATCCTGTCATTTTTCTAGCAGATGCGATTGATACAATGTTATGGTCCTTGAAGGTGAGATCCTCCGACATGATCACTCCCAGGTCTTTGACGTTGGTGTTTCGCTCTATTTTGTGGCCAGAATTTGTTTTGTACTCTGATGAAGATTTAATTTCCTCATGTTTACCATATCTGAGTAATTGAAATTTCTCATCGTTGAACTTCATATTGTTTTCTGCAGCCCACTGAAAGATTTGGTTGATGTCTGCCTGGAGCTTTGCAGTGTCTGCAATGGAAGACACTGTCATGCAGATTCGGGTGTCATCTGCAAAGGAAGACACGGTGCTGTGGCTGACATCCTTGTCTATGTCGGATATGAGGATGAGGAACAAGATGGGAGCTAGTACTGTGCCTTGTGGAACAGAGCTTTTCACCGTAGCTGCCTCGGACTTTACTCTGTTGACGACTACTCTCTGTGTTCTGTTAGTGAGGAAATTATAGATCCATCGACCGACTTTTCCTGTTATTCCTTTAGCACGCATTTTGTGCGCTATTACGCCATGGTCACACTTGTCGAAGGCTTTTGCAAAGTCTGTATATATTACATCTGCATTCTTTTTGTCTTCTAGTGCATTTAGGACCTTGTCGTAGTGGTCCAATAGTTGAGACAGACAGGAGCGACCTGTTCTAAACCCATGTTGCCCTGGGTTGTGTAACTGATGGGTTTCTAGATGCGTGGTGATCTTGCTTCTTAGGACCCTTTCAAAGATTTTTATGATATGGGATGTTAGTGCTATTGGTCTGTAGTTCTTTGCTGTTGCTTTACTGCCCCCTTTGTGGAGTGGGGCTATGTCTGTTGTTTTTAGTAACTGTGGGACGACCCCCGTGTCCATGCTCCCTCTCCATAGGATGGAAAAGGCTCGTGATAGGGGCTTCTTGCAGTTCTTGATGAACACAGAGTTCCATGAGTCTGGCCCTGGGGCAGAGTGCATGGGCATGTCATTTATCGCCTGTTCGAAGTCATTTGGCGTCAGGATAACATCGGATAGGCTTGTGTTAATCAAATTTTGTGGCTCTCTCATAAAAAATTCATTTTGATCTTCGACTCTCAGTCTGGTTAGCGGCTTGCTAAAAACTGAGTCATATTGGGACTTGAGTAGCTCACTCATTTCCTTGTTGTCATCTGTGTAGGACCCATCTTGTTTAAGTAGGGGCCCAATACTGGACGTTGTTCTCGATTTTGATTTGGCATAGGAGAAGAAATACTTTGGGTTTCTTTCGATTTCATTTATGGCTTTTAGTTCTTCCCGCGATTCCTGACTCCTAAAGGATTCTTTTAGCTTAAGTTCGATGCTTGCTATTTCTCTGACCAGTGTCTCCCTACGCATTTCAGATATATTGACCTCTTTTAGCCGCTCTGTTATTCTTTTCCGTCGCCTGTAAAGGGAGCGCCTGTCTCTTTCAGTTTTACATCTACTCCTCCTTTTTCTTAGAGGAATAAGCCTTGTGCATACATCGAGTGCTACCGAGTTAATCTGTTCTAGGCATAAGTTGGGGTCTGTGTTGCTTAGTATATCTTCCCAGCTTATATCGGTTAGGACTTGGTTTACTTGGTCCCACTTTATGTTTTTGTTATTGAAGTTGAATTTGGTGAATGCTCCCTCGTGACTAATCTCATTATGTCGGTCTGGGGCTCCGCGCATACATGACTGAACCTCAATTATGTTGTAATCTGAGTATATTGTTTTTGATATGGTGATATTTCTTATCAGATCATCATTGTTAGTGAAGATGAGGTCTAGTGTATTCTCCAGTCTAGTAGGCTCTATTATTTGCTGGTTTAAATTGAATTTTGTGCAGAGATTTAAAAGCTCGCGTGAGTGTGAGTTTTCATCAGAGCTGCCTCCTGGTGTTATTACTGCAACAATATTATTTGCTATATTCCTCCATTTTAGGTGCCTTAAGTTGAAATCCCCCAGGAGCAAGATGTTGGGTGCAGGAGCTGGAAGGTTTTCCAGACAGTGGTCAATTTTTAACAGCTGTTCCTGGAATTGCTGGGATGTTGCATCCGGAGGCTTGTAGACTATCACAATGACTAGGTTTTGGTTCTCGACCTTTACTGCTAAAACTTCCACTACATCATTTGAGGCATTTAGCAGTTCTGTGCAAACAAGTGACTCTGCAATGTACAGGCCAACCCCCCCCCTTTTGCCTGTTCACTCTGTCACATCTGTATAGGTTGTAACCTGGGATCCATATTTCGTTGTCCAAGTGATCCTTTATGTGGGTCTCAGTGAAAGCCGCGAACATTGCCTTTGCCTCTGCAAGCAGTCCACGGATGAAAGGTATTTTGTTGTTTGTTGCTGGCTTTAGACCCTGTATATTTGCAAAGAAGAATGTTATCGGACTGGTGGTATTGTTGGTACTGGGGGGGGGGATTTTTTTTCCGGCATTAGTATCTGTATCTGTTGGTTTGGAGTGGAGGCCATCGACTGTGGTTCCACTCCAGGAATGACTGGATTTGGTGTACGATTTCTGCCATTTCCTGCCAGTTTTTTTTTCTTCCTGGCACTAAAAAACCTCTCCCTCTTGAGTGGCTGTGGCTACCCAGGTTTTCCCATGGCCTGGATGTTTTGTATCTTTTTGTCCCCTTTAGATGGTATGCCTGGCAATTTAAGTTATAGCACAGTCTTTCCTGTACTGAAGAGGTACACAGTTCAGGGTGAAAAAGCTTACAGGAAGGGAGTTTGCATTTTCCTGTTGTCATATGGGCATGGCATTTCCTAGGGTGGTCATAGTTGCACGTCCCATCTGTTTTTCCAGATTTCCCATGCCAGCAGATACCGAGTGCATAGTATGTGCACAGGCTTGGTTTCCGTTTGCCTTGGGTTTCTGTGACTGTATTCCCTGTTGGTGCATGTTTCCCTGTCTTACTTCTATCCTCCCTAGCACCAACAATGGAGCTCCCACCATTTGTTTTTGGTAATATATCCTCACTATTGCTAGTGGAGTCCTCTTGTTTGCTTGTAGTGATACTGGTCCTGTGGGGAGCAGCAGCAGGATAATACTGCACCACCTCTTGGGGCCCTTAACAACAACAACAGTTTGGTGTGTGTGATGGGCGCCAACACACGGTGTGATTCTCTCCTCCTCTATTTATATATATATACATTAGTCATGCAGATTACATGGTGAGTTTAAATATGTGGCCTGTAGTTATAACTTTTCTCTTGACATATGCAAGACATCACCATCCCTGTAGAAGCCATTATTAGATGTACTAGTCATTATATTTTGTTGTTGCAGAAGTACTATGAAGATTCTATGTTCAATAAAGCCTAGAGATAAGGCCTGTGTTTCTATCACAACAATTTATTGAACATAGAATCCTGGGCTACCTGGTGGTGATCCTGCGCTAGACTACATCACAACATGGAGCGTTTACTGAAACCTGAGAGGCTAGACTGTGACCCCAGCTTATCAACGGCTGCTCAGGAATGGAAGCACTGGTTTAAGACTTTCGAAAACTTCTTGGGAGCCCTTCCTAAAGAAGATCTAGATAAACTAAGTCTGCTCATCAATTTTGTGTCACCTAAGATATATGAGGCTATTTCTGAGTGTAATACCTACGAAGATGCTATCAAAACCCTCAAGTCTCAGTATATTAAACCTACAAATGAAATCTTTGCACGCTATCGCCTTGCAACTCGCCGCCAGCAGATTGATGAATCCTTAGAGGAATACTTTCAAGCACTGAAAATTTTAGGTAAGGACTGTCACTTCCAAGCAGTGACAGCTGCTCAGTATTGTGAAGAGTCCATCAGGGATGCTTTTATCAGTGGCCTGCAATCACCAATAATAAGGCAGCGTTTATTGGAGAATAAAACTCTCGACTTAGCCGCTGCCTTTGACCAGGCAAGAGCTCTAGATTCAGCCCAGAAGAATTCTGAAGTATACAGTACCACTCAGCCTTCTCGAGTGGTAAGTGCTGCAATTCCTGACCAAGACTCTTGCAATGAAGTTACTGTGGAACCTGCCTCAGTGACAGCAGCAGCAGGTA
>NC_091297.1:12435229-12521087 GCF_038502225.1 Cherax quadricarinatus | reverse complement strand
GCTAAAAAAATAGCACCTGAATTATTTAACAAATGTAAAAATAATGAGCTAAGATAGGTTTTTTTTAAAGCTAAAATAAAGGAGACAATATAAAAGGGACTAAAATAATTTGTGGTGAACAAATAAAGTGATGATCAAATAATGGAGCTTGGGAATATGATAGTAGGTAGTACTTTAAAGGTAATTCTTTAAAGTTAGAATTATAATATAAAATTATAATATAAAAGGGACTAATATAAGTTGTGGTGAACAATAAAGTGGTAATCAAATAAATGAGCTTTGGAATATAATGGCAAAATAGTGAACTTATTACACTTTAGCACCTGAGAATAGCACCTTGATTATTTTAACAATTGTGAATATATGAACTAAGGTAGTTATATAAAGCTAAAATAAAGGAAAAAATATATAAGGGACTAAAATTAAGTAATGGTAAACAAAGTTAAATGGACAGATAGTCACTGAAATAATATTGGTTTAGGAGTAAGATCTGATTTGTAATATTAAATAAGTTGAGAAGTTTATTGCACAATAAAAAGTAAAAAAAATATGAGGTAGTTGGTACTAGCGGTACTAGTTGGTACAGAGCGGCTAAAAGAGGTCAATATATCTGAAATGCGCAGGGAGACACTGGTCAGAGAAATAGCAAGCATCGAACTTAAGCTAAAAGAATCCTTTAGGAGTCAGGAATCGCGGGAAGAACTAAAAGCCACAAATGAAATCGAAAGAAACCCAAAGTATTTCTTCTCCTATGCCAAATCAAAATCGAGAACAACGTCCAGTATTGGGCCCCTACTTAAACAAGATGGGTCCTACACAGATGACAGCAAGGAAATGAGTGAGCTACTCAAGTCCCAATATGACTCAGTTTTTAGCAAGCCGCTAACCAGACTGAGAGTCGAAGATCAAAATGAATTTTTTATGAGAGAGCCACAAAATTTGATTAACACAAGCCTATCCGATGTTATCCTGACGCCAAATGACTTCGAACAGGCGATAAATGACATGCCCATGCACTCTGCCCCAGGGCCAGACTCATGGAACTCTGTGTTCATCAAGAACTGCAAGAAGCCCCTATCACGAGCCTTTTCCATCCTATGGAGAGGGAGCATGGACACGGGGGTCGTCCCTCAGTTACTAAAAACAACAGACATAGCCCCACTCCACAAAGGGGGCAGTAAAGCAACAGCAAAGAACTACAGACCATATCATAAAAATCTTTGAAAGGGTCCTAAGAAGCAAGATCACCACCCATCTAGAAACCCATCAGTTACACAACCCAGGGCAACATGGGTTTAGAACAGGTCGCTCCTGTCTGTCTCAACTACTGGATCACTACGACAAGGTCCTAAATGCACTAGAAGACAAAAAGAATGCAGATGTAATATATACAGACTTTGCAAAAGCCTTCGACAAGTGTGACCATGGCGTAATAGCGCACAAAATGCGCGCTAAAGGAATAACAGGAAAAGTCGGTCGATGGATCTATAATTTCCTCACTAACAGAACACAGAGAGTAGTCGTCAACAGAGTAAAGTCCGAGGCAGCTACGGTGAAAAGCTCTGTTCCACAAGGCACAGTACTAGCTCCCATCTTGTTCCTCATCCTCATATCCGACATAGACAAGGATGTCAGCCACAGCACCGTGTCTTCCTTTGCAGATGACACCCGAATCTGCATGACAGTGTCTTCCATTGCAGACACTGCAAGGCTCCAGGCGGACATCAACCAAATCTTTCAGTGGGCTGCAGAAAACAATATGAAGTTCAACGATGAGAAATTTCAATTACTCAGATATGGTAAACATGAGGAAATTAAATCTTCATCAGAGTACAAAACAAATTCTGGCCACAAAATAGAGCGAAACACCAACGTCAAAGACCTGGGAGTGATTATGTCGGAGGATCTCACCTTCAAGGACCATAACATTGTATCAATCGCATCTGCTAGAAAAATGACAGGATGGATAATGAGAACCTTCAAAACTAGGGAGGCCAAGCCCATGATGACACTCTTCAGGTCACTTGTTCTATCTAGGCTGGAATATTGCTGCACTCTAACAGCACCTTTCAAGGCAGGTGAAATTGCCGACCTAGAAAATGTACAGAGAACTTTCACGGCGCGCATAACGGAGATAAAACACCTCAATTACTGGGAGCGCTTGAGGTTTCTAAACCTGTATTCCCTGGAACGCAGGAGGGAGAGATACATGATTATATACACCTGGAAAATCCTAGAGGGACTAGTACCGAACTTGCACACGAAAATCACTCACTACGAAAGCAAAAGACTTGGCAGACGATGCACCATCCCCCCAATGAAAAGCAGGGGTGTCACTAGCACGTTAAGAGACCATACAATAAGTGTCAGGGGCCCGAGACTGTTCAACTGCCTCCCAGCACACATAAGGGGGATTACCAACAGACCCCTGGCAGTCTTCAAGCTGGCACTGGACAAGCACCTAAAGTCAGTTCCTGATCAGCCGGGCTGTGGCTCTTACGTTGGTTTGCGTGCAGCCAGCAGCAACAGCCTGGTTGATCAGGCGCTGATCCACCAGGAGGCCTGGTCACAGACCGGGCCGCGGGGGCGTTGACCCCCGAAACTCTCTCCAGGTCTCCAGGTAAGCTAGCAAAAGATAGTTTTGGTACTTGCAAAAAAGTAATTGGAATATACACTAATTGCACACACAATAAAAAGTGACTAAAAAACAAGTAGTGGTAAACAAAATTAATTGGACAGGTAAGAACGATGAATAATATTAATTTGGATTAAGATTTGACTTGTAACAAAATTATGAGCAATTAATAGCAGTAAGAAAGAAGTATAAAGTATTGGAGGTAGTTGGCATTAGCTAGTGATGAATAATGCACAATATAATAGTAAGGTACACTATATGCACCACACGTATATATGTATTAAGGGCACTTATCTAATCTGTTACAGAAATGTCAGCTTTTCTAAGGAAGGTAGAGAAATCATGTTCGTTTGAGATAGTATATTGTTGTCCTGTTGATGTTTTCCTTACTAGTATTTTCCCATCTCGCGTGAAACACTGATGTATTTTGTTTTCCTGTTTAAGTTTTCTCAGCCTGAACAGAAGGTTTTGACGTTTTCTTGTTAGACACTCATTTATGTACACTCCATTTTTCATTGTAATTGCTGATGACACGACTTATGTCATCTCTCACCCTAATCTTGCCACCCTCAACAGAATTGTGAATGAGGAGCTGATTAAAATATCGACTTGGATGACAGCCAATAAACTTACGCTTAACACTGACAAAACTTACTATATTATGTTTGGTAGCAGAGCAGGAGATGCACAAATTAACATTAAGATTGACAACACTCTAATTACCAGAAATAATGGGGGAAAATTCCTAGGCATATACCTTGACAACAACCTGAATTTCAGCACCCATATCCAGCATATAGCCAAAAAAGTATCCAAAACGGTTGGGATCCTCTCCAAGATACGATACTACGTGCCGCAAAATGTCCTTCTCACACTATACCACTCGCTTATTTATCCATACCTCACCTATGCTATTTGTGCTTGGGGATCAACTGCAGCAACACACCTAAAGCCAATAATAACCCAACAAAAAGCTGCAGTAAAAATAATCACTAAATCCCGTCCCTGGCAGCACACCCCTCCCCCCACTCTTCAAAGATCTAAACTTACTCCCAGTTCAGTACATCCACACTTACTACTGTGCAATCTATATCTACAGGGCCTTAAACTCTAATATCAACCTTGACCTTAAACGCTTTCTTGATAGTTGTGACAGAACCCACAGGCATAACACCAGAAACAAACATCTCTACGACATTCCCCGTGTTCGACTAAACCTTTACAAAAATTCAATGTATGTCAAAGGCCCTAAAATCTGGAATACCCTACCTGAGAACTCGAGAACTGTAGACACATTCATCACCTTCAAAACTACCATTAGAAAACATCTTATCTCCCTGATACACCCCGTCAACTAACTACACGAATACCACCTGGTGGTTCACACTTACACTCGCTCACTCATTTGACCATAAACAGAAATATTAATCTCAGTCTTAAAATAATGAATCCTGTGATACTCCAATACTGAAACTATATACTGTGCCAAAACAAAAGCATTCACATTGCTAAACTCACAAACTAGTATTTAGTCACTTAGCCATAATACCAACTTACCTCAAAATTTGTAATATTTTACAATTAAGAATAAAACTAAGTATGCCCGAAATGCCTAGCCATGCTAAGCGTTCTAGTGGTACACTCTGTAATCACAATTTTACTACATGTAAACCAAACAATAACCAAATTTCTGTAAACTCAGCATTGTAATCCTTATAGTTTAGTTTAATATGTTTATTATGCACCCCATACCCATCCTGTGGGCGGTAGTCAAGAGATTACAGAGGTACATAATTGGTCCAGGGACTGGACTCCAAAGTTTTGATAGCTGAGCAAGTTACAGAGGCAATGAACTCACAATTTACAAAGGTAATGAACTCACAATTTACAAAGGTAATGAACTCACAATTTACAAAGGTAATGAACTCCAGGTAAGTCTGGTCACAATCATGACAAGCTACAAAGGTATTTACAGATTACAGAGGTACGTAATGGGTCCAGGGACTGGGCCCCCAAAGTTTTGATAGCTGAACTAGGTACAAAGGCAATGAGCTCACAAGTTACAAAGGTAATGAATTCTGTAGAATGGTTACTTACGTTTATACTTTGGCTACAATCATGAACAAATTATAGAGTAATGAGCAATTCACACTTCCACACCCGGTCACAACTGTAATGAGTTATTGGTGCAAATATTGATTGTTGAGTCACACACACCACACACACACACACACACACACACACACACACACACACACACACACACACACACACACACACACACACACACACACACACACACACACACACACACCAGCCAGGAGCTAGGACTCGACCCCTGCAACCACAAATAGGTGAGTACAAATAGGTGAGTACACACACACACACACACACACACACACACACACACACACACACTTTAGTTTAATATCTTTATGCACCCCATACCCATCCTGTGGGCGGTAGTCAAAAGATTACAAAGGTACATAATGGGTCCAGTGACTGGACCCCAAAGTTATGATAGCTGAACTAGTTACAAAGGTAATGAACTCCAGGTAGATCTGGTCACTAATCATGGCAAGTTACAGAGGTAATGAATCAGCTTCACTCCTATACATGGTTACAGTCATGAACAAATTACAAAGTAATGAACCACTGATACGTCCACACCTGGTCACAATTGTAATGAGTTATAAATACAAATATTAAGTGGATCATACACCCACATCAACCAAATCTTTCAGTGGGCTGCAGAAAACAATATGAAGTTCAACGATGAGAAATTTCAATTACTCAGATATGGTAAACATGAGGAAATTAAATCTTCATCAGAGTACAAAACAAATTCTGGCCACAAAATAGAGCGAAACACCAACGTCAAAGACCTGGGAGTGATTATGTCGGAGGATCTCACCTTCAAGGACCATAACATTGTATCAATCGCATCTGCTAGAAAAATGACAGGATGGATAATGAGAACCTTCAAAACTAGGGAGGCCAAGCCCATGATGACACTCTTCAGGTCACTTGTTCTATCTAGGCTGGAATATTGCTGCACTCTAACAGCACCTTTCAAGGCAGGTGAAATTGCCGACCTAGAAAATGTACAGAGAACTTTCACGGCGCGCATAACGGAGATAAAACACCTCAATTACTGGGAGCGCTTGAGGTTTCTAAACCTGTATTCCCTGGAACGCAGGAGGGAGAGATACATGATTATATACACCTGGAAAATCCTAGAGGGACTAGTACCGAACTTGCACACGAAAATCACTCACTACGAAAGCAAAAGACTTGGCAGACGATGCACCATCCCCCCAATGAAAAGCAGGGGTGTCACTAGCACGTTAAGAGACCATACAATAAGTGTCAGGGGACCGAGACTGTTCAACTGCCTCCCAGCACACATAAGGGGGATTACCAACAGACCCCTGGCAGTCTTCAAGCTGGCACTGGACAAGCACCTAAAGTCAGTTCCTGATCAGCCGGGCTGTGGCTCGTACGTTGGTTTGCGTGCAGCCAGCAGCAACAGCCTGGTTGATCAGGCGCTGATCCACCAGGAGGCCTGGTCACAGACCGGGCCGCGGGGGCGTTGACCCCCGAAACTCTCTCCAGGTAAACTCCAGGTAAACACTAGCGCGCGCGCACATACACACACGAGGGCGCACGCACGGACATGTGCACACGAGCGTACAAATATATGCATACACACAAGGACGCACACCCACACACACACACCCACACACACACACACCAACACCCACACACACACACCCTCACACACACCCACACACACACCCTCACACACACCCACACACACACACCCACACACACACACACACACACCCACACACCCACACACGCACACACACACCCACACACGCACACACACACACACACACACACACGCACACACACACACACACCCTCACACACACCCGCACACACACCCTCACACACACCCACACACACGCACACTCACACACACACACACACACACACACACACACACACACACACACACACACACACACACACACACACACCCTCACACACCCACACACACACACACACACACACACACACACACACACACACACACACACACACACACACACACACACACACACACACACACACACACACACACATGCACACATGTGGTAATGCTTTATTTACAGCTAGCAAAGTCAGGGTATTTCTCCAGAATGGTCTGCAATATACCACTGTGGATAAAATACTTAGCCATTTCTTGAACACTTCTGAGTGAGTTGTTTCTAAATTCATTAATTTTATCACACTCCAGTACATAATGACGCAATGTGTGACAATAGTCCGTCTGGCAAAGTTTACATTTCGTTTGGTCTACATCTGGTGGTGGTGATTTAACCTGCCAAAGATACTTGTAACCCAGCCGGAGCCGGGCAGTAGTGACATCCAAGAGTCTGCTTATCTTGTTGGATGCACCATAGACATGTGGCTCCTCCTGCATGATGGAATGATGATAGATGGACTGACTTGTGTCAATCTCCCTAAGTCTTAAGTCAATAAAGTTCATTTGAAGTTCTTTTCGTATTATTGTTCTCAAACTGCTAAATGACAACCCAAGATTGTAATCTACCCCCTCTTTGAAAGCATACAGCTTAGCCAATTTATCAGTTCTATCATGCATCTGAAGACCAATGTGAGATGGAATCCACAGCATGTGCACTCTGACTCCACTGTCCACAATCTTACCATACCTGTGTCTGGCTTCTGACAAAAGCATGCCACAATTTATACTTAATGAGTTGAGAGCATTTATGGATGACAGAGAATCAGTTACAATTAAAGTGTCAACCTTAGATACATGGACACATTTGAGTGCAAGGAGTATGGCAAACAGTTCTGTTTGAAGGGTAGAGGCCCAGTTATTGATGCGTGCTCCAATTTCTTTATGAGAGCCATCACTCTGTGTGACAACAGCAGCACTACCAGCTGCACCAGTGGACTGGTGAACAGAACCATCGACGTAAATAATTTGTGAAAGATTGTTCTGTGTGACTAAGTTATCAATACAGCTTAAGGCATCATGTTTGGCTTCAAGACGAAGCTTTGGTTGTGATTTAAGAAGAGTTTTGGGGGGAAATTGAGGAATGGTAGTTTGGAATGGGGTAATATCCCATGGAGCAGGGAAATGTCTCTGTTGTCCAACTTGATATAGATCATGTAGCTGGTTCATGCGGAGGTCGGTTCCAGTTTTTTCGATCCATCTGGAAGGATGTTCACCAGTGCTGAGGAAAGTTTGGAGGGCTTCTGTGCAGGGGTTTGAATGGGCTAGCCTAAGCATATTGACCCCAATAAGGATATTTCTTTCAGTAACACGATCTCTAATGCTTGGAATATTAAGTTCTTTCCGCATATTTAAAATTTTGGCAGTACGAGGGCATCCTAGGATGATCCTCATTGCTTCGTTTTGCAGTTTTTCCAGCCCTCCAAGCTTCCAGTCAGACACGAGTGCAAGTAGTGGCGCTGCATAATCAACCAATGATCTAATATAAGCAAGATACATCATTTTCACAATTTTAACATTAGCACCATACCTGGGATGAAAACCTGCCACAACTCTAAGTGCTCTCATCCTTTCTTTGTATTGGCGACAAAGTCTCGTTACAACAGGTCCAAGTAGTGGAACCTCAAAGCCTAGATACCTGTATCTGCTTACATATTCTAGAAGAGACCCATCATGCAACTGGATCTGACGAACTGTGCCTCTCTGCCGAGGAGGACGCCTGTTGAGTATCTTTGTTTTATCCCCTGAGATTATTAACCCCAGGTCCTGACACGAGGCTAAAACATGATTAAGAATGTTTTGGGTGTTGGAGAATCCGGTAGTGTGAATCATTATGTCATCAGCAAAACTAACCATATAATGATGGGGCTGGCTAGGCATGGCATTAAGTAAGGCATTAATCAAAATGTTGAAAAGGGTGGGACTAAGCACACCTCCCTGTGGAGTTCCTAATTCAAAATCTTTAGTTACACTTCTATGTCCCTGGAACAACACAGACGACTTTCTGTTGGACAGGTAACCTTTAATCCAGCGGAGAAGCCATCCTCCAACATCCATTCTGGCAAGTTCACTAATGATTACATGTCTGTTGGCTACATCAAAAGCGGATTTAAGGTCAAGGAACGTAGTGTATGAGCTGTCAGTGTGCAGAGTGAGAAAGGTGGTAATGCAATGATGCACACTCCTTCCATGCATGAAGCCATGCAACCGGGGTGACAAGAATTCCTTAATTCTGTGCATAAGACGATTAAGAATCATCCTTTCAAATGTTTTACACAAGCAGCTAGTAAGGGATATTGGGCGAAATGAGTTTTGTTGATTGGGCTTTGGAATGGGAATAATGAGGCTATTGGTCCATGATTTAGGGAGCTCCCCAGTGACATAACTCATGTTATATAATTCAAGTAAAGGA
Source organism: Cherax quadricarinatus (assembly GCF_038502225.1). Taxonomy (NCBI): domain Eukaryota; kingdom Metazoa; phylum Arthropoda; class Malacostraca; order Decapoda; family Parastacidae; genus Cherax; species Cherax quadricarinatus. The sequence goes on along the minus strand of NC_091297.1, from coordinate 12,511,988 downwards.
TTACCTGGTACTCGACACAGCAATCTGAGTATGTTGTAAGTAATACCATCCTCACCAGGCGACGTGGAGTTGCCCTTAGTTAGTGCTGCATCAAGTTCATAATTAGTGAAAGGAATGTTGCAGTCATCTGCCTTGCTGAGCATAAAGCAAACAAGTCTCTCCCTTGCATCATATTTGTCCATTAATTTCGCCTGTGTGGTACTGGGAAGACTGTCATAGCTAGATGTAGCAGCCCAAGCACTGACTAACTCATTCGCCCTATGCAAGGGATGAGGGTGCGCGATCTGCCCAGTTCTGTTACCCTTAATTCTATTTATGTCCCTCCATGCCCGGCTAAGTGGGGTGTGAGCATTGAGACCATTGACAAATTGTTCCCAGTCTGTTTGCCGCAGCTCTGTCATACGCTCTCTGGCAGCAGCAAGGGCAGTTTGGAAGAGGCTCAGCATTTCAGGGGTACGATGGTTTCTATAGGCTAGGCCTAGTCTGCGAGCAGTACGTTTCAATGTTCGAAGTTTAGAATCATTGTAATAGGTATGATTTTTATAAGACTTATGATTATTATGGAAGTCATTTGGATTTAGGGTAGTAGGAGGTTTCAGAGGCGGCTCTAAGAAGTTCTGAATACTGCTCACAAGGTCATTGTTAAAAGTCTCGACAGAGGTACACTCATAGGAATTATACCAGTCAGTCACATGTGCATCAAAGTCATCATGTTGATCAGGGGAAACATTAAGACGTTTCCATTTGAATATCCCACCAGGGAGAATAGTATTACCAATATCTAGAGAGGTTAGCCTTGGGAAATGATCAGACGCTATATCTGTTACAATGGAAGACTCACAGCTGGCAGAAGTAATGTTGAAGCCAAGACACAGATCAAGGACACCTCCATAGATATGTGTGGGTTCAAGGTCACCTACAATTTGCACATTATCATGACTGTTTAAGAGTGACAACAGTTGATTGCCATTACGATTACCAAACTGAGAGTTTCCAATGCTTTTGTGTCTTGCATTATAATCACCAATAATGAGAGTAGGTTCATTTATTATTATAATCAAGGGGAAGCGCTAAACCCGGAGGATTATACAGCGCCTGGGGAAGGGGGGGGGGTGTGGAAGGCATTCAGGCTTAATTCGGGGAACTGGAGCACAGATCCAATTTCCTAAATCAAGAGCCCCTCACCAACATCAAGGAACCTTCCTTGAGGGGAGAGAGTAGGTTCAGACTGAGCACAAGTTGGGAGCTCCAAGTAATTAAACTTATCAGCAGGAGCGTACAAGTTAAATATGTTGAGAGCAGAGTTCCCAATATAAATCCTAACACCGTGATACTGTAGCCCCTCTGTTTTCTTATGTGCAAGAAGTTGATGGGGAAGTGATTTTTTAATATATAGAACACAAGAATTAGTAGATTTGAGGTTATATGCAACAAACGATGGCAATTTAGGGGGTTGGGATTTTTCAGGGACTCTGCACTCTTGTAGACACACAATATCAATGGATTCAGTGGTTACTTTATGATGCAGGTCAGAAAATCTTTTTCTAAGTGACGCAATATTCCAACTTAAAATGGATAGTTTATACGAGTTTGGTTCCATTATAAAAGTCCAGGGATAGTTTTCAATTTCTCAGCAAAATGAAAAAAACTTACTAAATAACAAACAGACATAATCAATATCAATATCATCAGTATTATCCTTATCCATGAGTCTCCTAAGTGCACTTCCATTAGTGAGACCTCTTGGGAGTCTTTGTACACAGAGGTCACTGCGCTCTTTGTCTGTGAATGTATGGAAGGTGACACTATCCCTCGCACTCAACTCTCCGCTTTTCCTTATAGAGAATAAACTTTGAAAGGTCCTTTCTTTTACCGTATGTTTACGGATCATTATACTGTGTTTACTTCCTGGTTTTCCTAGCAAACGTGTTTCTTTGATTTCATTGTTTTGCACGATGACTTGTACGTGGCTCTGATCCACCATGAGGCCTGGTCACAGACCGGGCCGCGGGGGCGTTGACCCCCGGAACTCTCTCCAGGTAAACTCCAGGTGCTTGGGTTATGTCACTAGGAATGTGTGGACTGTTTATTATAACTGCATCAGACAACTTATCTTGTTCAGTTTTGTCGTCTTGGAAATCAAGGTATTCATTTAGTCGAGTGTGCATGTTCTGATTCCAGTCCTTGATTGCTTCTTCAACCTTCATATTTATTGTTGTTATTGTTGTTATATGCACACGAGCGTACAAATATATGCATACCCACTTAATATTTGTATTTATAACTCATTACAATTGTGACCAGGTGTGGACGTATCAGTGGTTCATTACTTTGTAATTTGTTCATGACACTTAACTAACTGTAACCATGTATAGGAGTGAGGCTGATTCATTACCTTTGTAACTTGCCATGATTGTGACCAGATCTACCTGGAGTTCATTACCTTTGTAACTAGTTCAGCTATCATAACTTTGGGGTCCAGTTCCTGGACCCATTATGTACCTCTGTAATCTTTTGACTACCGCCCACAGGGTGGGTATGGGGTTCATAATAAAGATATTAAACTAAGGCACCGAGGAAAAAAGTCCTACAGACCTGTCATTTCCTTGGAGTTTTGTTGATTAGGTTTTCTGCCATGTTGTCTTCCCGTTGAACACTGGCGCAGTTGATATGGAGGTCAGCTATTTCATTGCATGACCATTTACATCACTGCTGCATGACCAGTGACTAATGTTTAACAATGAGAACGTTTAAAGGCCATAAACCGAACTTTATTAATGATAAAATAAATAATCGTAGTAATATTGAGGAAACATAAACTCATTATTATTATTATTATAATCAAGGGGGAAGCGCTAAACCCGGAGGATTATACAGCGCCTGGGGGGGGATGTGGAAGGCATTCAGGCTTAATTCGGGGAACTGGAGCACAGATCCAATTCCCTAAATCAAGAGCCCCTCACCAACATCAAGGAACCTTCCTTGAGGGGCTTCAATCCTGCAAAATCATCCATCACATCATTAAAATCAATGATTGTCCCTATATAGGCCTATATATACTGTGTAATCCTATAATAGGCTATATAGAAACGAAGGATTCTTCTCTTAGGTTTTTGCAGCACTGTTTTGGTCATTAGTGTTACCTTCTTCAGAGGCTGTGTGGTGTCACCCCCTAAATGGTGTCACCAGGGGCGCCCCCCCCCTGCCCCTGCCCCTTACGACGCCCCTGGTGCTGGATGATAACTTCAGCATCTTAAACAAGACGAGTCAACAACAGCTGCTGGGAGTGAGAGTGAGAAAGTAATGTGAGGGAGCCACGTCCACACTACACAACACTCAGTACACTAGCACTTCCTCATTATTCATTGTGCAGAATGACCGCTCACACTGCAAGGTACTTGATCAACATGTTATTGTTCTTGTGTGTTTGTGTACATGGTGTCATGCTGGTGTCTGTGTACGTACTGTCATGCACGTGTCTGTGTACGTACTGTCATGCACGTGTCTGTGTACGTACTCACCTAATTGTGGTTGCAGGGGTCGAGATTCAGCTCCTGGCCCCGCCTCTTCACTGAGTGCTACTAGGTCCTCTCTCTCCCTGCTCCATAAGCTTTATCATACCTCATATTAAAGCTGTGTATGGTTCCTGCCTCCACTACCTCACCTGCTAAGCTATTCCACTTCCTGACTACTCTCTGACTGAAGAAATACTTCATAACATGGTGTCATGAAGGTGTCTTGTATACATGGTGTCATGCAGGTATATGCTTCTATGTATGATAATTTACGTAACTATGTGTACCTATACATGAATAAACTTAATTGGTGCGTCATGAGGGTCGTCGACACTGCTTGACCCCGTCACCGGATGTTCAGCCAGGAGGGTTAATCCACCCAGAACCCAGGGTACAGAGGGTTAAGAAACCCAGGATAACCTAGGGTAGGGAGAGTTAAGCCACCCAGGGCAGGGAAGGTTAAGCCACCCAGGATAACCCAGGGTAGGGAGGGTTAAACCACCCAGGGTAGGGAGGGTTAAACCATCCAGGATAACATAGGGTAGGGAGGGTTAATCCACCCAGAATAACCCAGGGTACAGAGGGTTAAGCCACCCAGGATAACCTAGGGTAGGGAGAGTTAAGCCACCCAGGGCAGGGAAGGTTAAGCCACCCAGGATAACCCAGGGTAGGGAGGGTTAAACCACCCAGGGTAGGGAGGGTTAAACCATCCAGGATAACATAGGGTAGGGAGGGTTAATCCACCCAGAATAACCCAGGGTACAGAGGGTTAAGCCACCCAGGATAACCTAGGGTAGGGAGGTTCAAGCCACCCAGGGTAAGGAAGGTTAAGCCACCCAGGATAACGAGGGTTAAGCCACCCAGGATAACCCAGGGTAGGGAGGGTTAAGCCACCCAGGGTAGGGAGGGTTAGCCACCCAGGATAACCCAAGGTAAAGGATATAATAAGATTTTGTTTGGATTTTTAACCTCAGAGGGTTAGCCACCCAGGATAACCCAAGAAAGGCAGTGTGTCATCAAGGGACTGTCTGTCTTATTTCCATTGGGGTCCTCAGTCTTGTCCCCCAGGATGTGACCCACACCAGTCAGCTAACACCCAGGTACTGTGCCTACTTGCTTCCTAGATGAACGGGACAGCAGGTGTAAGAATACATACCCAGTGTTTCCACCCTTGCCGGGGCTCGAGCCGCAGACACTATGTGTGTGAAGCAAGAGCATTGCCTACCAGGCCACGGGACACTTAAGTAGGGGAGGGTTAGCCACCCAGGATAACTCAGGGTAAGAAGGGTTAGCCACCCAAGATAACCCAGGGTAGGAAAGGTTAGCCACCTAGGATAACTCAGGGTAGGAAGGATTAACCACCCAGGATAACCCAGGGTAGGAAAAGTTAGCCACCTAGGATAACTCAGGGTAGGAAGGGTTAGCCACCCAGGATAACTCAGGGTAGGAAGGGTTAGCCACCCAGGATAACCCAGGGTAGGAAGAGTTAGCCACCCAGGATAACCCAGGGTAGGAAGGGTTAAGCACCCAGGATAACCCAGGGTAGGAAGGGTTAGCCACCCAGGATAACCCAGGGTAGGAAGGATTAGCCACCCAGGATAACCCAGGGTAGGAAGAGTTAGCCACCCAGGATAACCCAGGGTAGGAAGGATTAGCCACCCAGGATAACCCAGGGTAGGAAGGGTTAGCCACCCAGGATAACCCAGGGTAGGAAAGGTTAGCCACCTAGGATAACTCAGGGTAGGAAGGGTTAGCTACCCAGGATAACTCAGGGTAGGAATGGTTAGCCACTCAGGATAACTCAGGGTAGGAAGGGTTAGCCACCCAGGATAACTCAGGGTAGGAAGGATTAGCCACCTAGGATAACCCAGGGTAGGAAGAGTTAGCCACCCAGGATAACCCAGGGTAGGAAGGGTTAGCCACCCAGGATAACCCAGGGTAGGAAGGGTTAGCCACCCAAGATAACCCAGGGTAGGAAAGGTTAGCCACCTAGGATAACTCAGGGTAGGAAGGGTTAGCCACCCAGGATAACTCAGGGTAGGAAGGGTTAGCCACCCAGGACAACCCAGGGTAGGAAAGGTTAGCCACCTATGATAACCCAGGGTAGGAAGAGTTAGCCACCCAGGATAACCCAGGGTAGGAAGGGTTAGCCACCCAGGATAACCCAGGGTAGGAAGGGTTAGCCACCCAAGATAACCCAGGGTAGGAAAGGTTAGCCACCTAGGATAACTCAGGGTAGGAAGGGTTAGCCACCCAGGATAACTCAGGGTAGGAAGGGTTAGCCACCCAGGATAACTCAGGGTAGGAAGGATTAGCCACCTAGGATAACCCAGGGTAGGAAGAGTTAGCCACCCAGGATAACCCAGGGTAGGAAGGGTTAGCCACCCAGGATAACTCAGGGTAGGAAGGGTTAGCCACCCAGGACAACCCAGGGTAGGAAAGGTTAGCCACCTATGATAACCCAGGGTAGGAAGGGTTAGCCACCCAGGATAACACAAAGTCTTTGCTTCTTATTTCCATTGTAGTCCTTCAGTCTTGTCCCTCAGGATGCTACCCACAACAGTCGACTAATACCCAGGTACCTGCTTACTACTAGATGAACAGGGACAGCAGGTGTAAGGAAACATGCCCATTGTTTCCACCTGTGTCGAGGATTGAACCTCGGGCACTCAGTATGTGAGGCAAGAGTGTTGCCAAACAAGGCAAGGGACACTCAGTGTAATCCATCCTAGAATTTAATCTAATATAGGTATAGATTTAATTAGGCTTTGGTTATATCTTTGGCTAATTACTAACAGCAACTCAGTGGAACTCAAATGTTAGTTTACTTTGTACAGTACATATGGAGAAATTTTCTCCAGGAGGGGGTATCAGCCCCCTTCAGCCCTTTCAGCCCTCTTCAGCCCTGAGGGGCCCAGCCCTCTCAGAAGGGGCAAAGCCTTGTTTACTGCTACACTGAGTACTTAACTACAACATCAGGTCCTTAAGCAAACACTATGATGACCTCCTGGCACTCCTTGAATCACTAAAGACACCCTTCTCCTGCATTATTCTTACTGAGACCTGGCTTAAGCAGGACATAATAGATATCTACCCTCTACCAGGATACACAGCAATCCATAACTGCATACCATACCAAGTTAGGGGTAGTATTGCAATCTATTACTCTAACCAATTATCTTGTATTAGCATCACTTGCTTTAGTGATGAATATGGAGAATACATTTTTGCTAATTTTACTGTAAAAAACCTTAAGACGCCTATAACAATTGGTGCCATTTACCGGATACCCCACACAAACATCCCAAATTTCAGTGAGAAACTAAAAGCACTAATAACAAACAGACAAATGAATAAGCACCACCTTCTCTTAGCTGGAGACTTCAACATCAACCTTGGCCTACTAGATGATCAGCCTGTAACTGATTTCATCAACAATATGAACAACACACTTCTCATACCAACAATAACTAAACCAACCAGGCTCACTGAAACGAGTGCAACCATAATAGACCACATATGGACCAATATACTAGCCACCCTTAAATCAGGGATAATCACAGATAGCACTACTGACCACTACCCTACCTTTCTCTTGACAAACATTAGTAAACCACCACTTGAATACAACAAAGTTTCATTTAGACTCCATGATGAGGCCTCAATAAGGAAGTTCACAGCTGACCTAGAGACTGTTGACTGGCCTACAGAATTCTCCAAGGCCAATGGTATTAACGACTAGACAGACATTTTTCTTAACAAATTACTTAGACTATACAACAAACATTGTCCTATAAAAATGAAACAGATCACAAACAAACGGCTTGGTTGCCCATGGCTAACCAGCACCATTCTGAAATCCATTGATAAGAAACACCAATATGAAAAGCAATATAGACAGGGCTTAATACACAAAGATATTCTTAAACACTATTCATCAGTCCTCACCAAAGTAATAAAGAAAGCCAAACAACTATACTACTCCAGTAGATTCACTGACACAAGAGGAGATATAAAAAAGACATGGAAAACACTCTCTCAGATTCTAGGGACCCAAAAACTGAAAAAAAACAAGAATATTGCCCTAACTAAACCTAATGAAACACCACTGCATCCCACTAACACAGCTAACAAGATAAACGACTTCTTCTCAACCATAGGTTCTAATCTCGCCAATAAAATCCCACGCACCAATGCCCATGCCGGGGACTACCTAGATGGGAATTTCCCAAATTCCTTCTATCTTGCTCCAACTGAGCCCATGGAAGTCACCGAGATTATAAAGTCACTTAAAAATAACTCAGGGAATCTGTCTCACGTCCCACCATTATTGTACAAGAGAGCGGCCCATGTCCTGTTGCATGCTATCTCATTACTTTTTAACAAGTCACTAGAAACTAGCACCTTCCCGAAACTACTCAAGACGGCAAGGGTTACACCAATACATAAAGGTGGTGGCCCTACAGATTTAAACAACTATAGGCCAATATCAAACTTACCATTTCTATCCAAAATCTTTGAGAAACTCGTGCACAGGAGACTATATTCATTTATAACGGCACAAAACATACTCAACCCCTGCCAATTTGGATTCAGGAAAAATAAAAGCACTAACGATGCAATCATAAAAATGCTAGATCTGCTTTACACAGCATTGGAAAATAAGGAATATCCACTAGGAATTTTTATTGACCTAAGAAAAGCTTTTGACACAGTAGACCACGGCATCCTACTCCACAAACTTGACCATTATGGTATAAGAGGCCATGCGCTTGCATATTTCAAATCTTACCTTACTAATAGGTATCAGTATGTCACCATTAAAGACACAGCATCAACAACACAGCCACTTGATACTGGAGTTCCGCAGGGAAGTGTCCTTGGTCCCCTGCTCTTCCTCATATACATCAATGATCTTCCAAACGTATCTCAACACCTGAACCCCATTCTCTTTGCTGACGACACAACTTATGTCATCTCTCACCCTAATCTTGCCACCCTCAACACCATTGTTAATGAGGAGCTGATCAAAATATCGACGTGGATGACAGTCAATAAACTTACGCTTAACACTGACAAAACCTACTACATTATGTTTGGTAGCAGAGCAGGAGATGCGCAAATTAACATTAAGATTGACAACACTCTAATTGCCAGGCATAATGAGGGCAAATTCCTAGGCCTATACCTCGACAACAACCTGAACTTCAGCACCCATATCCAACACATAACCAAAAAAGTATCTAAAACGGTTGGGATCCTCTCCATGATACGATACTACGTGCCGCAAACTGCCCTTTTCACACTATACCATTCACTTATTTATCCATACCTCACCTATGCTATATGTGCTTGGGGTTCAACTGCAGCAACACACCTAAAGCCAATAATAACCCAACAAAAAGCCGCAGTAAGAATAATCACTAAATCCCATCCCTGGCAACACGCCCCCCCCACTCTTCATAGATCTAAACTTACTCCCTGTTCAGTACATCCACACTTACTACTGTGCAATCTACATCTACAGGACCTTAAATTCCAATATTAACCTTGACCTAAAATGCTTTCTTGATAGTTGCGACAGAACCCACAGGCACAATACCAGACACAAACATCTCTATGACATTCCCCGTGTCCGACTAAACCCTAACAAAAATTCAATGTATGTCAAAGGCCCTAAAATCTGGAACACCCTATCTGAAAATTCTAAAACTGCAGACACATTCATCACCTTCAAAACTACCATCAGAAAACATCTTATCTCCCTGATACACCCTGTCAACTAATTACACGAATACCACCTGGTGGTTAACACTTACACTCACTCACCCATTTGACCATAAACAGAAATATCAATCTCAATCTCAAAATAATGAATCTTAGCTAGTCATAAGTTGGCCTGTGATACTCCAATACTGAAACTATGTATAATGCCAAAACAAAAGCATTCACATTGCTAAACTCACAAACTAGTATTTAGTCACTTAGCCATAATACCAACTTATCTCATAATTTTGTAATATTTTAAACTTAAGATTTAATTTAAGTCTGCCCGAAATGCCTAGCCATGCTAGGTGTTCTAGTGGTACACTCTGTAATTATTATTTTACTACATGTAAACAATACAATAACCAAATTCTGTAAACTCAGCATTGTAATCCTTATAGAGAATAAACTTTGAATTTGAATTTGAATTGATCCCAGATGCAGTACGAGCGTGTGTCAAAGTCATGCGGTTCTTTGCAAGAGACCAGTGTTGCAAGTAGTGTATTTTAATAAGAGACAATCAATCTCTTTACCTTAGCAGGAAAATTAAGGAAAATCTGCCCCACTTTATTACCATGGTAAAGATAGTGTACATTCTTGTGTATGACTAAACAGCAAGAATTAAGCATTCTGCATTGCTTCATAGTGGAAGTTTGGTAAGCAGGGGAAATATGCTTTATCGGCACTTCTTTTGTGTATTGGGAAGCGAAGGGAGGCAAGAGGCGTCTTATATTGCTTATAACCTTACTGAGGGGCACATTGATGCCGGGATAATGAACAAAGAACACTGATCTGCGTGTTTTTGTGCATAAAGTATCTCAATAAACACTTACAGAGAAGTGTGATCAGCTTCTTTAGTGACATTATAATAGACAGACCTTGTGGAACATAGTGTACCAGTGTACGTATTCCTAAACTGTGGAAGGCGTGGTCATCCAAGGATACTTCAATTCAATTCAAAGTTTATTCTCTATAAGGATTACAATGCTGAGTTTACAGAAATTTGGTTATTGTGTGGTTTACATGTAGTAAAATAGTGATTACAGAGTGTACCACTAGAACACTTAGCATGGCTAGGCATTTCGGGCAGACTTAGTTTTATTCTTAATTGTAAAATATTACAAATTATGAGGTAAGTTGGTATTATGGCTAAGTGACTAAATACTAGTTTGTGAGTTTAGCAATGTGAATGCTTTTGTTTTGGCACAGTACATAGTTTCAGTATTGGAGTATCACAGGATTCATTATTTTAAGATTGAGATTAATATTTCTGTTTATGGTCAAATGAGTGAGTGAGTGTAAGTGTGAACCACCAGGTGGTATTCGTGTAGTTAGTTGACGGGGTGTATCAGGGAGATAAGATGTTTTCTAATGGTAGTTTTGAAGGTGATGAATGTGTCTGCAGTTCTAGAGTTCTCAGGTAGGGTATTCCAGATTTTAGGGCCTTTGACATACATTGAATTTTTGTAAAGGTTTAGTCGGACACGGGGAATGTCGTAGAGATGTTTGTGTCTGGTGTTATGCCTGTGGGTTCTGTCACAACTATCAAGAAAGCGTTTTAGGTCAAGGTTGATATTAGAGTTTAAGGCCCTGTAGATGTAGATTGCACAGTAGTAAGTGTGGATGTACTGAACTGGGAGTAAGTTTAAGTCTATGAAGAGTGGGGGGTGTGTTGCCAGGGATGGGATTTAGTGATTATTCTTACTGCAGCTTTTTGTTGGGTTATTATTGGCTTTAGGTGTGTTGCTGCAGTTGATCCCCAAGCACAAATAGCATAGGTGAGGTATGGATAAATAAGTGAGTGGTATAGTGTGAGAAGGGCATTTTGCGGCACGTAGTATCGTATCTTGGAGAGGATCCCAACCGTTTTGGATACTTTTTTGGTTATATGCTGGATATGGGTGCTGAAATTCAGGTTGTTGTCAAGGTATAAGCCTAGGAATTTGCCCCCATTATTTCATTATTTCCCATTACTTCAGCTTCTATCAAGCCTCCGGATGCAACGTCCCAGCAATTCCAGGAACAGCTGTTAAAAATTGACCACTGTCTGGAAAATCTTCCAGCTCCTGCCCCCAACATCTTGCTCCTGGGGGATTTCAACTTAAGGCACCTAAAATGGAGGAATATAGCAAATAATGTTGTTGCAGTGATAACACCAGGAGGCAGCTCTGACAAAAACTCACACACACATGAGCTTTTAAATCTCTGCACAAAATTCAACTTAAACCAGTAAATAATAGAGCCTACTAGACTGGAGAATACACTAGACTTCATCTTTACTAACAATGATGATCTGATACGAAATGTCACCATATCAAAAACAATATACTCAGATCACAACATAATTGACGTTCAGACATGTATGCGCAGAGCCCCAGACTTACATAATGAGATTAGTCATGAGGGAGCCTTCACCAAATTCAACTTCAATAACAAGAACATAAAGTGGGACCAAGTAAACCAAGTCCTAACCGATATAAGCTGGGAAGATAGACTAAGCAACACAGACCCCCAACTTATGCCTAGAACAGATAGACTCGGTGGCACTCGATGTATGCTCAAGGCTTATTCCTTTAAGAAAAAGGAGGAGTAGATGTAAAATAGAAAGAGACAGGCGCTCCCTTTACAGGCAACGAAAAAGAATAACAGAGCGGCTAAAAGAGGCCAATATATCAAATGCGTAGGGAGTCACTGGTCAGAGAAATAGCAAACATCGAACTTAAGCTAAAGGAATCTTATAGGAGTCAGGAATCGCGGGAAGAACTAAAAGCCATAAATGAAATCGAAAGAAACCCAAAGTATTTCTTTTCCTATGCCAAATCAAAGTCGAGAACAACGTCCAGTATTGGGCCCCTACTTAAACAAGATGGGTCCTACACAGATGACAGCAAGGAAATGAGTGAGCTACTCAAGTCCCAATATGACTCAGTTTTTAGCAAGCCGCTAACCAGACTGAGAGTCGAAGATCAAAATGAATTTTTTATGACAGAGACAGAATTTGGTTAACACAAGCCTATCAGATGTTATCCTGATGCCAAATGACTTTGAACAGGCGATAAATAACATGCCCATGCACTCTGCCCCAGGGCCAGACTCGTGGAACTCCGTGTTCATCAAGAACTGCAAGAAGCCCCTATCATGAGCTTTTACCATCCTATGAAGAGGGAGCATGGACACGGGGGTCGTCCCACAGCTACTAAAAACAACAGACATAGCCCCACTCCACAAAGTGGGCAGTAAGGCAATAGTAAAGAACTACAGACCCATAGCACTAACATCCCATATCATAAAAATCTTTGAAAGGGTCCTAAGACGCAAGATCGCCACCCATCTAGAAACCCATCAGTTACACAACCCAGGGCAACATGGGTGTAGAGCAGGTCGCTCCTGTCTGTCTCAAATATTGGATCACTACGACAAAGTCCTAGATGCACTAGAAGACAAAAAGAATGCAGATGTAATATATATAGACTTTGCAAAAGCCTTCGACAAGTGTGACCATGGCGTAATAGCGCACAAAACGTGTGCTAAAGGAATAACAGGAAAAGTTGGTCGATGGATCTATAATTTCCTCACAAACAGAACACAAAGAGTAGTAGTCAACAGAGTAAAGTCCAAGGTGGCTACTGTGAAAAGCTCTGTTCCACAAGGCACAGTACTCGCTCCCATCTTGTTTCTCATCCTCATATCTGACATAGACAATGATGTCAGCCACAGCACCGTGTCTTCCTTTGCAGATGACACCCGAATCTGCATGACAGTGTCTTCCATTGCAGACACTGCAAGGCTCCAGGCAGACATAACCAAATCTTTCAGTGGGCTGCAGAAAACAATATGAAGTTCAACGATGAGAAATTTCAATTACTCCGATATGGTAAACACGAGGAAATTAAAACTTCATCAGAGTACAAAGCAAATTCGGGCCACAAAATAGAGCGAAAAACCAACGTCAAAGACCTGGGAGTGATCATGTCGGAGGATCTCACCTTCAAGGACCATAACATTATATCAATTGCAGCTGCTAGAAAAATGACAGGATGGATAATGAGAATCTTCAAAACTAGGGATGCCAAGCCCATGATGACACTCTTCAGGTCACTTGTTCTATCTAGGCTGGAATATTGCTGCACACTAACAGCACCTTTCAAGACAGGTGAAATTGCTGACCTAGAAAATGTACAGAGAACCTTCACAGCGCGCATAATGGAAATAAAACACCTCAATTACTGGGAGTGCTTAAAGTTCCTGAACCTGTATTCCCTGGAATGCAGGCGGGAGAGATACATGATTATATATACCTGGAAAATCCTAGAGGGACTAGTACCGAACTTGCACACGAAAATCACTCACAATGAAAGCAAAAGACTTGGCAGACGATGCAACATCCCCCCAATGAAAAGCAGGGGTGTCACTTGCGCGTTAAGAGACAATACAATAAGTGTCAGGGGCCCGAGACTGTTCAACTGCCTCCTAGCATACATAAGGGGAATTACCAATAGACCCCTGGCAGTCTTCAAGCTGGCACTAGACAAGCACCTAAAGTTGGTACCTGACCAGCCAGGCTGTGGCTTGTATGTTGGATTGCGTGCAGCCAGCAGTAACAGCCTGGTTGATCAGGCTCTGATCAACCGGGGGTGTTGACCCCCGGACCTCTCTCCAGGTATATACCTGTCGAAGGTGTCTATAACACCATGCTCTTGCTACAAGAGCAAGGTAGGTTCCCAACTGTCTGTTCATATGGGGGAACTGCGCAGTTCTTGTCTCCTTGTGTCACAGGGAGTTGGAAATCATCCTACAGTCAGCAGTGAGGTGCAGACTTTTTAGTCCACACAAATGAGTATAGGATTTGATGGATCCAGTCAGTATTCAGTAATGAAAAATACTGACATAACACCCCCTAGGGGTAATTACTCATGATTTTAAATTCCAGCCCATGAGGAAGTGCATACAACAACAACTCAAGACATCACCTGCAGGGACAGCTGTGTAGGCAATAGCTGTCTGTCAAGCTTAGTCCCTTAACAGTCCACTATTTGATATTTGGCTTAGCTTGTATCATTAACCTCAACAAGTTGGTCCTTCGAACCGGATGAAGGCCACATTGTGGTCCAAATATGTTGTACTACAGTGTACAAACAAATTATGAGCCAAGGTCCTTCGAAAAAAGCTGTAAAACTAGTGTTTTTACAATATAAATCAGAATAAATGAGTCTCTCCAGGCTCATTCACAGAGAATGGGCAACCAATAGAAAATAGGAGATGCTCACCCAGAGTCCCCCAGAGGCTGACTCACCCAACACCCAACAGAAAATGGGGGATGGCACTCAAGACACCCACTGACTCTCAAGCTCATGCATCAAGCCAGATGATGTGCAGTTTGGGATGAGTGTATATACACACAGTGTTTATAATGTTTATAGACAGAAATTAAGAGATGAGTGTGTGTTTATGTTTGTCTCTTATAGATTTAACTGTTATATTAAAGGAAACTATATATAAAGTGTAAGTTTTCATATATATTAACAGTGACATTCATATATGTGTAAGAAATATACACGTGTGATATACAGTTATACAGTGACATTTATATAGATGTTTAGCGAATAAAGTGTATAATGTTATTTATGGTGACTCAGCAGTGCTCCAAGCAAAATATGAAAGTGAATTCCTAGAATCAAATCCATCTGAGGATGAAATTAAAAATGTTTTGGATACTTTTAGTGATCAACAATTAAGGTGGACAGGAGTACAGGCTATCTGCTGTAAAACTCACAGAGACCTATTGTAACTAGTGGTCAAACACCTGCAACAACACCTGGCACAACAGGTGTCCCATTACCAAGCTTACCTATTTTGTCATTGCCTATTTTCCAAGGTCATATTTACAAAGAATTCATTAGTGATTTTCAATCCATAGTACATTCATGAACTGACATAGATGAGATTGCTAAGTTCATTTATCTTAAATGTCTTGTGAAGGGAGAACCCTATGAACTGATTAAGTCATTTCCTGTGGTTAAAGGCAATTATCACATAGCCTTACGTGTCTTAGCAGACAAACACGTACTTTGATGCTGACAAGGCCAGGGTTAGACATGCAGTCTCAATATCAAGCTTGAAGCCACCCAAACATTGTTTTTCAGACTTACAGTCATTCAGGATCACATTAAACAATAGTCTCAGATCTCTAGGTGCTAAATATGACCTACAGCAATGTGATTGGTTTATCACTGGTATTGTACTGGATAAGTTGTCACCACAAACTATCAAACGATTAATTATTATGTTCAATAAACGCTGTTTCACTTATGAAGAAATTAGCAATGGTTTACAAGCAATAGTTTCTTGCATGCAAGCAATGAGACAAGATGAAACATTCACAAATCCTGTGGGGGTAAGGCAGCCGGGATTGATGGGATAAAGATAGAAATGTTAAAAGCAGGTGGGGATATAGTTTTGGAGTGGTTGGTGCAATTATTTAATAAATGTATGGAAGAGGGTAAGGTACCTAGGGATTGGCAGAGAGCATGCATAGTTCCTTTGTATAAAGGCAAAGGGGATAAAAGAGAGTGCAAAAATTATAGGGGGATAAGTCTGTTGAGTGTACCTGGTAAAGTGTATGGTAGAGTTATAATTGAAAGAATTAAGAGTAAGACGGAGAATAGGATAGCAGATGAACAAGGAGGCTTTAGGAAAGGTAGGGGGTGTGTGGACCAGGTGTTTACAGTGAAACATATAAGTGAACAGTATTTAGATAAGGCTAAAGAGGTCTTTGTGGCATTTATGGATTTGGAAAAGGCGTATGACAGGGTGGATAGGGGGGCAATGTGGCAGATGTTGCAAGTGTATGGTGTAGGAGGTAGGTTACTGAAAGCAGTGAAGAGTTTTTACGAGGATAGTGAGGCTCAAGTTAGAGTATGTAGGAAAGAGGGAAATTTTTTCCCAGTAAAAGTAGGCCTTAGACAAGGATGTGTGATGTCACCGTGGTTGTTTAATATATTTATAGATGGGGTTGTAAGAGAAGTAAATGCGAGGGTCTTGGCAAGAGGCGTGGAGTTAAAAGATAAAGAATCACACACAAAGTGGGAGTTGTCACAGCTGCTCTTTGCTGATGACACTGTGCTCTTGGGAGATTCTGAAGAGAAGTTGCAGAGATTGGTGGATGAATTTGGTAGGGTGTGCATAAGAAGAAAATTAAAGGTGAATACAGGAAAGAGTAAGGTTATGAGGATAACAAAAAGATTAGGTGATGAAAGATTGAATATCAGATTGGAGGGAGAGAGTATGGAGGAGGTGAACGTATTCAGATATTTGGGAGTGGACGTGTCAGCGGATGGGTCTATGAAAGATGAGGTGAATCATAGAATTGATGAGGGAAAAAGAGTGAGTGGTGCACTTAGGAGTCTGTGGAGACAAAGAACTTTGTCCTTGGAGGCAAAGAGGGGAATGTATGAGAGTATAGTTTTACCAACGCTCTTATATGGGTGTGAAGCGTGGGTGATGAATGTTGCAGCGAGGAGAAGGCTGGAGGCAGTGGAGATGTCATGTCTGAGGGCAATGTGTGGTGTGAATATAATGCAGAGAATTCGTAGTTTGGAAGTTAGGAGGAGGTGCGGGATTACCAAAACTGTTGTCCAGAGGGCTGAGGAAGGGTTGTTGAGGTGGTTCGGACATGTAGAGAGAATGGAGCGAAACAGAATGACTTCAAGAGTGTATCAGTCTGTAGTGGAAGGAAGGCGGGGTAGGGGTCGGCCTAGGAAGGGTTGGAGGGAGGGGGTAAAGGAGGTTTTGTGTGCGAGGGGCTTGGACTTCCAGCAGGCATGCGTGAGCGTGTTTGATAGGAGTGAATGGAGACAAATGGTTTTTAATACTTGACGTGCTGTTGGAGTGTGAGCAAAGTAACATTTATGAAGGGATTCAGGGAAACCGGCAGGCCGGACTTGAGTCCTGGAGATGGGAAGTACAGTGCCTGCACTCTGAAGGAGGGGTGTTAATGTTGCAGTTTAAAAACTGTAGTGTAAAGCACCCTTCTGGCAAGACAGTGATGGAGTGAATGATGGTGAAAGTTTTTCTTTTTCGGGCCACCCTGCCTTGGTGGGAATCGGCCGGTGTGATAAAAAAAAAAAAAAAAAAAAAAAAATAAACCTTCAACTCGGTATAAAAAGAGTATACCTACTCCCACTAAATCACATAATGGGAAATCCCATGTAAGCATTTATCAAGCTGTGAATACAACAGACAGTAAACAGACTGTCACACATAAACATACTCCAAAATGTGTACTTTGTGATGGAACACATTGGGCACAGTATTATAGTCAATACACATCAATGGAGGCACATAAACAACGTTCTCATCAGTTGAAAAGGTGCACCAAATGTTTAGGTGAACACAAGGAAAGTAAATGCTCACTGAAGAAGTGTTTTAACCCTTTGAGGGTTTCGGACGTACTAGTACGGCTTACGACCCAGGGTTTTTGACGTACTAGTACGCCTAAATTCTAGCGCCCTCAAATCTAGTGGGAGAAAGCTGGTAGGCCTCCATATGAAAGAATGGGTCTATGTGGTCAGTGTGCACAGTATAAAAAAAAGTCCTGCAGCACACAGTGCATAATGAGAAAAAAAAACTTTGACCGTTTTTTTGGAATAAAACAGTGACTTTGCACTGTATTTTCGTATGGTATTTATTGTTGTATTCTAGTTTTCTTGGTCTCATTTTATAGAATGGAAGGCATATCATAGAAATTGAGATGATTTTGACTGGTTTTACAATGAAAAGTACCTTGAAATTGAGCTCAAAGTAGCAGAAATGTTCGATTTTTACCAAAGTTCAAATCATGCCAAGCGTCCAATACACGTCAACTGGTGAGTCTAATATTCTTTTGCAAGTGCGCCAATATAATTCATACCATTTTTTACACTAATGCAGTAGTCTGCATAACAGTAAATCTTCTATTTTTTGTGAGAATAAAAATTCAAAGTGGAAAGCAAAAGAATATAAGAGGGGCCTTGAGACGTGACTAATGAACAGAGGAAATGTCATTTTAGTGCCAGGAATGTATTTCTTGTTTGTTTTGGACCCTATTCGGAAATTGGCATCTTTTGAAATTTGTGTGAAATTGGCAAAATTGCTAAATTCTGACCACTGAACTGGATAGTTGAAATTGGTAAATGGGTGGTTTCTTGCACTCATTCAATAGAAAATATGGAGTTCTAGCGAAATATTCATGTTTTTTGTCGACTAGTACAGTGGAACTGGCTGAAAATGGGGCTCAAAGTGGGCAAAATCGCCGATCCGTAAACATCGCCGAGACCGCTAACTTCGCGAGAGCATAATTCCGTAAGTTTTCCATCAAATTTCATATTTTTGGTGTCATTATGATCGGGAAAAGATTCTCTATTTTTTCATAAGAAAATTTTTTTTTTTTTTTTTTAAATTTGGCCGACCCTGAGAACGAGTCTCGGAGAGGGCCTGTCGACCCTCAAAGGGTTAAATGTAAGGTTATACATCATACAGCATTATGCCCAAATACTTTTGCTGAACAGCAGAAGACTTCCACAGAATCAGGAAGTCAGCAAGCAACAGCATTGAATGGGAGAGATGAGTTTAGAGCGACTGCTCTCCCAATAGCTCGAGTTATCTAATAAATTACACAAAATCAATGTGCTAACACTATTTGATCAAGGCTCACAAAGGTCCTTCATAAGAAGAACAGTGTTGCTGAAACTGAATAAACAACCCTATGCCAAAGTACAGTTAGATATAGCTGGTTTTTTCCAAAATTCTGGTAAACAGACATATGACCTAGCCAGAAACCACTCCACTACGTGTTGTATATAATTGCAGCGCACATGCAAATAAAGATGTAGCAAGTCTTAATGATTGTCTGATGACCGGACCCTCACTTACTGAGAAGCTTGGAGACGTGTTTGTGAAATTTCGCACAAACCCATATGCCTACACGGCTGATATTTCCAAAGCTTTCTTAAGAGTAGGACTACAAGAAATAGATAGAGATTATACTCGATTCTTGTGGCCTGAAAATCCACATGATCCTCAAAGTCCTGTGAAAACTTATCGTTTCAAATCAGCATTATTTGGTGCAACATCCTCCCTATTCTTGCTAGAAGCTACTCTAAATACACATTTGAAGAAATCTGAAAGTCCCTTCAAAGAAGTCTTAAAGAAAAATTTCTGTATGGACAATCTTCAAGGTACTGTGAATGAAGAGGAGGATTTGAAATCCTTATGCAGAGAAGCTAACAAGGAGATGAAAGAAGCAAATACAGTGGACCCCTGGTTATCGGCCGGTTTGGTTATCGGCCAACTTGGTTATCTGCAGGTTTTTAGGCGCCTGGTTATCGGCCGTTCACTCGGTTATTGGCGGTTTTGGATGCGTCCATCCACCGGCTGGGGCAGCTTGCGCTTCAGTTTGGCTTTGTCTCTCGGTGGCTGAGGAGGCTTCTGCTCATACATCCAAACATTTCACTTGTTTACCATTGTTTTTAGTGGTTTTTCTTGCAGTGCAACTGTGAAATAAGTAACCATGGCTCCAAAGAAAGTTAATAGTAAAGTTCCTGTGGTAAAGAAAGTGAGAAACGCCATGGAATTTAAGCGTGAAGTGATCGAAAAGTTTGAGAGTGGTATGAAGGTGATGGAACTTGCCAGGATGTACTTCAAGAATAAATCAACAATTACATCCATCCTGGCAAAGAAAGAACAAATCAAAGATGCTAATGTTGCAAAAGGAGTAGCTTTTCTAACTAAACAAAGGACACCAATAATGGAAGAGATGGAAAAGTTATTATTGTTGTGGATTAAGGAAAAAGATTTAGTGGGAGACAGTGTAGTGGAGTTAACTATTTGTGAGAAGGCAAAGCAGTTGCATGAGGATCTTGCAAAGAAAATGCCTGGAACAAGTGCTGCATTTTGTGAATTTAGGGCCAGCAAAGGATGATTTGATAGATTTAAGAAGCGTAGTGGCATACACAGTGTTTTAAGGCATGGTGAGGCTGCAAGTTCTGACAAATGTGCAGCTGAACAGTATGTTCACAAATTCCAGGACTATGTAAAGGCTGAAGGATTCGAACCCCGACAAGTTTTCAGTTGTGACGAAACAGGCCTGTTTTGGAAGAAAATGCCAAAGAGGACCTACATTACCCAGGAGAAAAAGGCACTGCCAGGACACAAGCCTATAAAAGACAGGCTTACTCTTTTGTTGTGTGGTAATGTTAGTGGGGATTTCAAAGTGAAGCCTTTACTTGTGTATCACTCAGAAAATCCCAGAGTGTTTAAGAAAAACAATGTCATGAGGAATAGATTGTGTGTGATGTGGAAAGCTAATCATAAGGCATGGGTCACAAGGCAAATTTTCAAAGAGTGGGTTATTGATGTGTTTGGCCCAAGTGTGAAAAAATACCTCCTGGAAAAGAAATTGCCACTCAAGTGCCTCCTGTTAATGGACAATGCTCCTGCACATCCTCCAGACTTGGAAGACCAAGTGTTTAGGGACTTCAATTTTATAAAAGTGAAGTTCTTTCCTCCTAACACCACTTCTCTCCTCCAGCCCATGGACCAGCAGGTCATTTCTAACTTCAAAAAACTCTACACAAAAGCAGTGTTTCAAAAGTGCTTTGAAGTGACCTCGGACACTCAGTTGACCCTAAGACAGTTCTGGAGGAATCACTTCACTATTCTCCATTGCATAAGCCTTATAGGTAAGGCTTGGGAGGGAGTGACTTCCAGGACTTTGAACTCTGCTTGGAGAAAACTGTGGCCAGATTGTGTCCAAGAGAGGGATTTTGAAGGGTTTGAGACTCACCGTGACCCTGACCCTGCCGACCCTGTGGACTCTATTGTGTCTTTGGGGAAGTCCTTGGGGTTGGAGGTGAGTGGTGAGGATGTGGAAGAGTTGGTGGAGGACCACAGGGAAGAGCTTACCACTGAAGAGCTGCAAGAGCTTCAACTTGAACAGCAACAGACTGCAGCTGAGGAACTTGCTTCAGAGGAGGAGGAAGAGGGAGTGAAGGAGGTGCCTTCTTCAGAGATTAAAGAGGTGTGTGCAATGTGGACCAGGGTGCAAGCTTTTGTAGAGAAACACCACCCTGACAAAGCTGAAACAAGGCATATCTGCAGCATGTTTTGTGACAAAACCCTGTCCCACTTCAGGGAAATCTTAAAGAGATGACAGAAACAGAGCACTCTGGACAGTTATTTTGTGAGACGGGGTCCAGTGACTCTCAAGCTGGTTCTAGTGGCATTAAAAGACAGAGAAGGGAAGTAACCCCAGAGAAGGCATTACTGCCTAAAGTCTTCATGGAGGGGGATTCCCCTTCCAAGCACTAGCTCCTCCCTATTTCCTCCTCCCTATCTTCTAGAAGCCAGCATTAGCCTTCAATAAATGTATGTAATACTTACATAATTGTAAAAAAAAATTATTTTTCTTTTGTGAATATTTTTGTTGGGAACGAATTAATTTTATTTTCATTAATTCTTATGGGAAATATTAATTCGGTTATCGGCCATTTCGGTTATCAGCTGACCTTCAGGAACAGATTGCGGCCGATAACCAATGTCCCTCTTGATGATGTCCTTGATTTCCTTAGAGAGAAGGCCCATGAAGGGTTTCTTCATCTCCCTATCCCCACTGATGTCTTTCTTGATCTGATCCGCCTCTGTGTGGACTCTAACTCCTTTTCCTTCCAAGGGAAATATTATTCTCAAACCTTCGGTGTCGCTATGGGCTCTCCTCTCTCTCCTGTCCTTGCTAATCTTTACATGGAATACTTCAAGACTGTTCTTCTTCCTACCCTCGATGTGCAACCTTCACTCTGGCTCCGCTATGTGGATGACATCTTTGCTCTGTGGCCTCGACTCCAGTCTCTTCCAACCTTTTCTTGAAGCTCTTAATAATCTTGCCCCTTCCATTAAGTTTAAAGCTGAATGGGAATCTAATTCCTTGCTTCCTTTCCTTGATGTCCATGTCCACCGCTCAGATACAGGTTTTTCCTTTTCCGTTTACCGTAAACCTATGCACAGTGGCATGTACATTCACTACTTTTCCTATCATGCTTCCCCTGTCAAGAAAAGTGTTCTTATCTCCCTCTTTCTTCGTGCCCTCCGCATCTGTGATCCTCAGTTCCTTCCAGCAGAAATTTCCACTATTCATAATTCGTTCTCCCGTCTTGGCTACCCTTCCCATTTCATAGACTCTGCCCTCTCACGTGCTAAATGCAATTTCTTCTCTCCCAAACTCTCTACTCATGGGAACTCTTCTATCCTCTGCCTTCCCTACATTTCCGGTCTTTCTAATCTCAACAATTCTCTCCGTCCCTTAGACATCAAGCTTACCTTCCGCCAGACTAACACTCTTTGCACTAATCTCGTTCATGCCTCTCCTCCCTCTACAGATGTTCCTGGTGTCTACTCTATTTCTTGCTCCTCCTGTCCTCTTCAATACTTCGGAGAAACTGGTCAATCTCTTTCTGACAGACTTAGGGAGCACAAAAATAGTGTTAGGCTTACCGACACTAACAATGCTCTTTTCTGTCACGTCAGATATCATAGCCATCCTATTGACTGGTCTTCTGCTAAAACTGTCTTCCCTACTTCCAACTCGAACAGTCGCCGTCTAGTTGAATCCTCTCTAATACACAACTTTCCTTGTATGAACCTTAGCCCTGGCTTCGTCTCTGTAGATGCCTTCCTCTCCCACTACATTGTAAAATGCTCCAAACTTCAGAACACCCGTGACTTAACCTGAATCCTCATTTTTTCTTTTTATTTTTCTTCTTCCTCTTCCCCTTTCCTCTTTCCTTTTCTCCTCTGGGTTGTCTTTCTCTCTCCTGTCTCGTGTTTCTGTTCCTTCTTCATTTATTTCACCACTTCCCCTTTCACGCACCTCTGTGCGCTTGCTCTCCCTCTGTGGGCATCTAGCTCTCTTGCAGTGCTCCCCTTCCTTTGTATTTGACTGGCTCGTCATCCTTATTTCCCACTTCTACCACTACCACTACTACTACCTCTTCTTCATCTACTACTACTACAACTACTGATGAAATTAAGACACATGTGCGGCGTCTGGTTGTCTTTATTGTGGACGTTTCGCCATCCAGTGGCTGGCTGGATGGCGAAACGTCTACGATGGGGATGCCCGGGTGTTGTGCATATGTCTTAATTTCATCTTGTCGGTATTATATACAATTCTTGTACCACTACTACTACTACTACCACCACCTCTTCCTGCCTATATATAGCCGTCCTGCTCCACCTCTGGTTAGTGTGACTTTGTCAATGGTCCAAGTCGGACCAAAACGTCGTCATAAGCTTCTCTCTTTTATGTGCGGGTTATTTGTGTACCGGGGGTCCACTGTATGCCTCTAAGAATGTGGAATACTAATTCAAAGCAATTAAGGGAACTTATCAAAGAAGATTTCCCTGAAGCTGAAATTCCTGATTGCAACAATATGCTGGGACTTAATTGGAACACACAGGAAGATACTTTGAGTCTCAAAAGGATAAACAATAAAACATGGAGTACACTCACCGAACGTAGTTTACTGTCAGAGGTATCACAATGTTTTGATCCTCTAGTCATCTCACCAATTACCATAAAAGGTAAAATACTTATGCAAGATGCATGGAAGCTCAAAATCAGATGGGATGTGAACTTGCCTCTAGAAATGAGACAAGCATGGGATGAAATATCCAAGGAGTTCAAACAACTTCATCAAATTCAATTTCCCAGACAAATAGGTCAAGAGGGAAACAAGTACACATTACATGTGTTCTGTGATGCATCAACCAGAGGTTATGGCGCTGTAGCTTACATGAGCAGTGCTAAAGGAAGTACACTAATTATTTCAAAGGCCAGGGTAGCACCCTTGAAGGTCAGAATACCACAATTGGAACTGACAGCAAAATTAGCTGTCTATGTCAACAAAGTACTTGATCATCTCACTTTTGAAAAAACCGTGATCTGGAGTGATAATGAAGCAGTTCTCCAGTGGTTAAGAAATAATAAGAGTAAGTTGGTCTATATACAGAATAGAGTAGCAGAAATAAGAGAGATGCAGAGAGATTATCTCTTTCTCCACGTCTCTACCCAAGAGAATCCAGCTGACATGTTGTCACGTGGTGTCCCACTCAAGAAATTTGTGGATAATAAATTATGGCTCCACGGACCGAACTGGCTCTCTAATGAAAATAACTGGCCTCAGCAAAAAAAGCTCACGTTATGCCAGAAAAAACAGTTTGCTTGAACACAGCAGAAATAATCTGTGTAGATACTTCAGACACAACAGAAATAGTCATTGATGGATCTAAATACTCATCTTTGGGTAAACTCTTAAGAGTTACAGCTCTTGTCTTTAAATTCATTAAAGGAATAAAACCTAATTATGAATATCTTGAACCCATTAAATACTGGGTGAAACTAATACAGAAAGATGTTTTCTCTACAGAATATAAATTTCTGGAAATACAAGATAAATCCCCCAAAGAAACCTGTTATGATTAATTCTTTAGGACTTATCTTGACTCAGAAAAGATAATAAGATGTTGAGGAAGATTTCATAATTCTTCACTACCTAAAGAAGCCATAAATCCAATATTGATCCCCAAGAATCATTGGCTAACAAAACTGATTGCTCAAAATGCCCACAGTAACGTGTTACATGGTGGGGTAGCTGACACACTTTGTCATATATGACAATCCTACTGTTTACCTCAAGGTCGACAAAATGTGAAAAAAACACATAAGGGACTGTATTACTTGCCGTCACTACGATATGCGAGTATGTCAGTATCCAGGTCCACCTCCATATCCCTCTGAAAGAGTTTGTCATGTCACTTCATTTGAGGTGACAGGTGTAGATTACACTGGACCAGTAATTTTAACCAAAACAATTGACAAAGTTCCCATCAAGGTGTGCATCTGTTTGTTCACCTGTGCTATGACTAGAGCAGTACATCTAGAAGTAGCCACTGACATGTCTGCTGAAACCTTTATCAAATTATTCAGAAGGTTTGCAGCCAGAAGGACATATCCCAGACTGATGATTTCAGAAAATGCAACAAACTTTGTTGCTGGTGCTGCTTATATAAACAAGATCTTTGATCATCCAGAAGTACAACAGATGCTGAATCAATGCAGTTGTCATTGGAGATACATTCCTCCTAAATCTCCATGGCACGGTGGATTTTATGAAAGAATGATCGGCATTGTAAAACGTTGTTTAAGGAAGACTTCATCGTCAGACAATCGACTTAGAAGAATTTCATACAGTTGTGACTGAAATAGAAAATAGAGTCAACAACAGACCTCTAACTTATGTTACCGATGATCTGGACAATATAGAAGTGTTAAGTTCATCTCATTTGCTCCATGGCAGAAGGCTCAAATCTGTTCCTCCCATGAATGTTAAAGAAATCATAGAGGATCCTACTTACTTCGAACCTGAGCAACTCAGGCATAAATTCAAACACCTTAATAAAGTGATTGAACGCTGGGAGAGAATTTGGCGAGAAGACTATCTCGCCTCACTGAGAGAACACTTCTTTGGAGCTGGTGTTCCTGAAAATCATAAGTCCTTAAGACCTGGAGACATAGTGATTACACGTATTGACAACGATGGTCCGAGGTCCCAATGGCCGCTTGGAAAAATTGTGACCACATATCCTAATGCAAATGGAATCATCCGGACAGTTATGTTTTGAGTAAAGGTGTAGTGAATAAGTGGACAATAAATAAACTAGTGCTGTTAGCATTTCACAGTGTTGCAAAACAAAATTAGTGATTCTCCAGAAACCACACAGACTAAAGCTGTTCAGAAAAGACAAGCAGCAGTGGTGGAGAGTGAGAAAATCAAATTAATGTTAAGTGATGAATAGTTCACCTGCAGCGAACCTCCGCCGCCCCCCAGTGTGGAGAAATTTTTTCCAGGAGGGGGGGTATCAGCCCCCTTCAGCCCTTTCAGCCCTCCAGCCCTGAGGGGCCCAGCCCTCTCAGAAGGGGCAAGCATCTTGTTTACTGCTACATTGAGTAAATGATCCCAGATGCAGTACGAGCATGTGTCACAGTCATGCGGTTCTTTGCAAGAGACCAGTGTTGCAAGTAGTGTATTTTAATAAGAGACAATCAATCTCTTACCTTAGCAGGAAAATTAAGGAAAATCCTGCACCCACTTTATTACCATGGTAAAGATAGTGTACATTTTTGTGTATGACCAGACAGCAAGAATTAAGCATTCTGCAATGCTTCCTAGTGGAAGTTTGGCAAGCAGGGGAAATATGCTTTATCGGCACTTCTTTTGTGTGTCGGGAAGCGAAGGGAGGCGAGAGGCGTCTTAGTTAGATTGCTTATAACCCTACTGAGGGGCACATTGACACCGGGAACATAG
Source organism: Cherax quadricarinatus (assembly GCF_038502225.1). Taxonomy (NCBI): domain Eukaryota; kingdom Metazoa; phylum Arthropoda; class Malacostraca; order Decapoda; family Parastacidae; genus Cherax; species Cherax quadricarinatus. The sequence goes on along the minus strand of NC_091297.1, from coordinate 12,485,311 downwards.
TGTACCAGTGTACGTATTCCTAAACTGTGGAAGGCGTGGACATCCAAGGACACTTCGGTTTCTATCAAGTCACCTATACCTGTCGAAGGTGTCTATAACACCATGCTCACGCTACAAGAGCAAGGTGAGTTTCCAACTGTCTGTTCATATTGGGGACTGCGCAGTTCTTGTCCTTGTGTCACAGGGAGTTGGAAATCATCCTATAGTCAGCAGTGAGGTGCAGACTTTTGAGTCCACATGAGTATAGGATTCAATGGATCCAGTCAGTATTCAGTAATGAAAAATACTGACATAACACCCCTTAGGGGTAATTACTCACTCATGATTTTAAATTCCAGCCCATGAGGAAGTGCATACGACAGCTTCTCAAGACATCGCCTGCAGGGACAGCTGTGTAGGCGATAGCTGTCTGTCAAGCTAAATCCCTTAACAGTCCACCATTTAATCATTGGCTTAGCTTGTAGCATTAACCTCAACAGTACATAACTACAACTTATGTACATAATGGAATAGGTATTTGTTGTGTTACTTTGGGAGATGTTAGCAAAAAATAGTTCTTATATTTGGGTTGTGCAGCACATCTCATCCAATAAATGCTTAGTATTCAGTCGGGTCATGTGCCAGCTCAATACCATAAACAAATAAACAAACAAATTTTATTTCATTGCTAAGGTTACAATGTGTGATTTACATTTTATAAAGTGTTATTAAGTACAGAGAAAGCCAGTAATATGCCAGGGTATTATGGGCAGACTAATCCTAGTGCTTACAGACTACTTAAAACTAGACATAGGTTATGGAGTGGTAAATTTTAATTACTCATTGTTTTACCTTATTACTAAAGTGAGGTAGCCAAAATATTTTATAATGAACAAGATTTATAGTAGTGAGGTAGCACAAAATATATAACCATGGTGGAGGTAAGCTTGGGTTATTTCCAACTTGATATTTTATAATTCATACTGTAATTGTAGACTAAAATTGGCCAGTTGGCAGTAGTAAGCTATTACCGTTTCTTTTTTTGGTACCAAAAAATAGCTGCTTTTTTTTTTATAAACTGTACAATATTACTCTTGTTCTGCCTAAAAGCTGTGCTTTCCAGGCCTTTTGGATAGTATGGTATTATGAGCAATTGTATTTTGGGTCAAATAACTACAGTTGTATGTATCAGGAGCCAATGTATAGTTTTGAAATAAGGTATTACAACAATAAAGTGTACATATAGTATTGTTACAGTGCTGTATATACAATACAGCAAGAGACCAGTGTTGCAAGTAGTGTATTTTAATAAGAGACAATCAATCTCTTACCTTAGCAGGAAAATTAAGGAAAATCCTGCACCCACTTTATTACCATGGTAAAGATAGTGTACATTTTTGTGTATGACCAGACAGCAAGAATTAAGCATTCTGCAATGCTTCCTAGTGGAAGTTTGGCAAGCAGGGGAAATATGCTTTATCGGCACTTCTTTTGTGTGTCGGGAAGCGAAGGGAGGCGAGAGGCGTCTTAGTTAGATTGCTTATAACCCTACTGAGGGGCACATTGACACCGGGAACATAGTGTACCAGTGTACGTATTCCTAAACTGTGGAAGGCGTGGACATCCAAGGACACTTCGGTTTCTATCAAGTCACCTATACCTGTCGAAGGTGTCTATAACACCATGCTCACGCTACAAGAGCAAGGTGAGTTTCCAACTGTCTGTTCATATTGGGGACTGCGCAGTTCTTGTCCTTGTGTCACAGGGAGTTGGAAATCATCCTATAGTCAGCAGTGAGGTGCAGACTTTTGAGTCCACATGAGTATAGGATTCAATGGATCCAGTCAGTATTCAGTAATGAAAAATACTGACATAACACCCCTTAGGGGTAATTACTCACTCATGATTTTAAATTCCAGCCCATGAGGAAGTGCATACGACAGCTTCTCAAGACATCGCCTGCAGGGACGGCTGTGTAGGCGATAGCTGTCTGTCAAGCTAAATCCCTTAACAGTCCACCATTTAATCATTGGCTTAGCTTGTAGCATTAACCTCAACAGTACATAACTACAACTTATGTACATAATGGAATAGGTATTTGTTGTGTTACTTTGGGAGATATTAGCAAAAAATAGTTCTTATATTTGGGTTGTGCAGCACATCTCATCCAATAAATGCTTAGTATTCAGTCGGGTCATGTGCCAGCTCAATACCATAAACAAATAAACAAACAAATTTTATTTCATTGCTAAGGTTACAATGTGTGATTTACATTTTATAAAGTGTTATTAAGTACAAAGAAAGCCAGTAATATGCCAGGGTATTATGGGCAGACTAATCCTAGTGCTTACAGACTACTTAAAACTAGACATAGGTTATGGAGTGGTAAATTTTAATTACTCATTGTTTTACCTTATTACTAAAGTGAGGTAGCCAAAATATTTTATAATGAACAAGATTTATAGTAGTGAGGTAGCACAAAATATATAACCATGGTGGAGGTAAGCTTGGGTTATTTCCAACTTGATATTTTATAATTCATACTGTAATTGTAGACTAAAATTGGCCAGTTGGCAGTAGTAAGCTATTACCGTTTCTTTTTTTGGTACCAAAAAATAGCTGCTTTTTTTTTTATAAACTGTTCTGCCTAAAAGCTGTGCTTTCCAGGCCTTTTGGATAGTATGGTATTATGAGCAATTGTATTTTGGGTCAAATAACTACAGTTGTATGTATCAGGAGCCAATGTATAGTTTTGAAATAAGGTATTACAACAATAAAGTGTACATATAGTATTGTTACAGTGCTGTATATACAATACATAGTGTGTAGGAACATGAAATATTCTGTGTGTTAGCCGAACTGGTGTTAGTTATTAATTCAATACATCACTTGAGTTAAATGCTTCATGTAGATCTGGATTCTTATCTTAAAGATGTCTTGACCTTCTTACTGTGAAGTGGCACTATGTGTTCTATCTTATCACAAATTGATTCATTATCAGTTTAAAACTTGTGTAGTCATTTCTATGAGTAATTGTCTTTTTGGAACATTAAACCTTAAGTAGTATGTATCACCTTAATAGATTTGAGAATTGATACTTGTATCTTGCAGTTATTAGGCAGAAGAGTATTTATTTAGTAATTCTGAGGCAAACTTTGAAGATGATGATAACTAATTTGTGTTTCTTTCTTGGCACAAGGCATAATTGTGTGAGTATTGCATGTTTGTGGATAAATAGTATACAACTACAGTAGTTGGTTATTTCCTTACATTTATCCAATTCTGATGTTTCATTATTCATCTTTGATACTGTATTTTATATAGATTTCACTGCTGAATGTAATTGTAGGTTAGTATTTATAAATTATTATATTTATTTATTTATTATCACACCGGCCGATTCCCACCAAGGCAGGGTGGCCCGAAAAAGAAAAACTTTCACCATCATTCACTCCATCACTGTCTTGCCAGAAGGGTGCTTTACACTACAGTTTTTAAACTGCAACATTAACACCCCTCCTTCAGAGTGCAGGCACTGTACTTCCCATCTCCAGGACTCAAGTCCGGCCTGCCGGTTTCCCTGAATCCCTTCATAAATGTTACTTTGCTCACACTCCAACAGCACGTCAAGTATTAAAAACCATTTGTCTCCATTTGTTATAAATTGCTGTGTAATTGCAGTATTTAGACATAGGCATATGAAATTGGGGTTTAGGTCTGGAGGGTGTAGCAGCCTCCGCTCTTGGGACTACAAAGTTAAACACATTCAGGGCAAGAACTAAGTATTCCTGGGGCTAAAATTAATTTTTTTTCAGGGTAGATTCTTTGATAATTGTTAGAATTATGAAAGCTGTAGAAACTGACGACTGGGAGGTGTTGTCAGGGAGGGTGGATATGACACCACACATTATCTTGTCTGCTCTCCACTGTGTGCTTCATCCTCCCTCTCTGGCTCCTCATGGCTAACAAGAGGTACATTGTTCATCACTTTAGCTATTTGTTCTTATAATAGTCAGGATAGAGACTAATGTTTCAGGCACTTAATATTACTTGATGACCCAAGTGCTTGGTCTATGGGTTTTTATGCACACTAATTAGGGGGATAAGTCTGCTGAGTATACCTGGTAAAGTGTATGGTAGAGTTATTATTGAAAGAATTAAGAGTATGACGGAGAATAGGATAGCAGATGAACAAGGAGGCTTTAGGAAAGGTAGGGGGTGTGTGGATCAGGTGTTTACAGTGAAACATATAAGTGAACAGTATTTAGATAAGGTTAAAGAGGTCTTTGTGGCATTTATGGATTTGGAAAAGGCGTATGACAGGGTGGATAGGGGGGCAATGTGGCAGATGTTGCAAGTGTATGGTGTAGGAGGTAGGTTACTGAAAGCAGTGAAGAGTTTTTACGAGGATAGTGAGGCTCAAGTTAGAGTATGTAGGAAAGAGGGAAATTATTTCCCAGTAAAAGTAGGCCTTAGACAAGGATGTGTGATGTCACCGTGGTTGTTTAATATATTTATAGATGGGGTTGTAAGAGAAGTAAATGCGAGGGTCTTGACAAGAGGCGTGGAGTTAAAAGATAAAGAATCACACACAAAGTGGGAGTTGTCACAGCTGCTCTTTGCTGATGACACTGTGCTCTTGGGAGATTCTGAAGAGAAGTTGCAGAGATTGGTGGATGAATTTGGTAGGGTGTGCAAAAGAAGAAAATTAAAGGTGAATACAGGAAAGAGTAAGGTTATGAGGATAACAAAAAGATTAGGTGATGAAAGATTGAATATCAGATTGGAGGGAGAGAGTATGGAGGAGGTGAATGTATTCAGATATTTGGGAGTGGACGTGTCAGCGGATGGGTCTATGAAAGATGAGGTGAATCATAGAATTGATGAGGGAAAAAGAGTGAGTGGTGCACTTAGGAGTCTGTGGAGACAAAGAACTTTGTCCTTGGAGGCAAAGAGGGGAATGTATGAGAGTATAGTTTTACCAACGCTCTTATATGGGTGTGAAGCATGGGTGATGAATGTTGCAGCGAGGAGAAGGCTGGAGGCAGTGGAGATGTCATGTCTGAGGGCAATGTGTGGTGTGAATATAATGCAGAGAATTCGTAGTTTGGAAGTTAGGAGGAGGTGCGGGATTACCAAAACTGTTGTCCAGAGGGCTGAGGAAGGGTTGTTGAGGTGGTTCAGACATGTAGAGAGAATGGAGTGAAACAGAATGACTTCAAGAGTGTATCAGTCTGTAGTGGAAGGAAGGCGGGGTAGGGGTCGGCCTAGGAAAGGTTGGAGAGAGGGGGTAAAGGAGGTTTTGTGTGCGAGGGGCTTGGACTTCCAGCAGGTATGCATGAGCGTGTTTGATAGGAGTGAATGGAGACAAATGGTTTTTAATACTTGACGTGCTGTTGGAGTGTGAGCAAAGTAACATTTATGAAGGGGTTCAGGGAAACCGGCAGGCCGGACTTGAGTCCTGGAGATGGGAAGTACAGTGCCTGCACTCTGAAGGAGGGGTGTTAATGTTGCAGTTTAAAAACTGTAGTGTAACGCACCCTTCTGGCAAGACAGTGATGGAGTGAATGATGGTGAAAGTTTTTCTTTTTCGGGCCACCCTGCCTTGGTGGGAATCGGCCAGTGTGATAATAAAAAAAAAATAAAAAAAAATTAAGTTTTTAAACTCATTTGCTAATTGCAATATATATATTTGTGAGTTTTAATTTTTTTTATAACTTGGTTGCATTGAAAGCCAGTGTAACAAAACTTTGCCACAGGCTTCCTTATACCCAGAAGTAAGTCTTAAACTATATGGCATTCCAAAATTTATTTTGGAGGGGGCAGGGCCCCTATGAGAGAAACTAATTTTTGGTTGCACTATGTTGAGTGGCACATCATTTATATATTACAAGTCAGATCTTACTCCCAAATCAATATTATATCATAGTGCCTATCTGTCCATTTAACTTTGTTTACCATTAGTTAATTTAGTCCCTTATATATTTTCACCTTTATTTTAGCTTTAAATAACTACCTTAGTTCATATATTAACAATTGCTAAAATAATCAAGGTACTATTCTCAGCATGACTCACGAAATCGTGGTATGGCTTTTTTTTACTATTCTCAGGTTCTAAAGTGTAATAAGTTCATTATTTTGCCATTATATTCTCAAGCTCCTTTATTTGATTACCACTTTATTTGTTCACCACAACTTATATTACTCCCTTTTATATTGTCTCCTTTATTTTAACCTTAAAGAACTACCTTTAAAGAACTACCTACTATTATATTCCCAATCTCCTTTATTTGATCACCACTTCATTTGTTCACAAATTATTTTAGTCCCTTTTATATTGTCTCCTTTATTTTACCTTTAAAGAACTACCTTAGTTCATATATTTACATGTGTTAAAATAATTAAGGTGCTATTTTTTAGCTTTAGAATATTTACTTTGTCTTATACTTACTTCTAATTATAGATTCACTATAAATCTTATGATTACAAAGATTGATCCTGATACCAACCTCTTATTGAATGACTTAAATGAATCAAACAGTTACTGTAATTACTACATAGCAGAACAATCAAAGGCACTTCTCAGAGCCAACAACAACATAACTGTCTTTAACTACAATATCAGATCTTTAAGCAAACATTACGATGACCTCATGGCATTACTAAATTCCCTGCATGCCAGTATGTCCATCATTACTGTCACTGAAACCTGGCTAAAGCCTGATACTACAGATGTCTATGCCATTCCTGGTTACACAGCCATACACAACTGTAGGCCAGATCAACAAGGGGGTGGCACAACTATATACTACTCGGACCATCTAGAATGTATCAATAATACATGCACAAGGGATGAACATGGGGAATATATAATAGCTAAATTCAAATCCAAATACCTACAAAAACCTCTCACAGTGATAAACATCTATAGAGTACCACAGTCAAACATTAGCCGTTTTAGTGAAAACCTAGGAAGTATGATAACTGATGCACACATGAATAAAGATCACCTACTACTCTCAGGTGACTTCAGTATAAATCTCCTGCAAGACCAGGACCCACACGTTACTGAATTCACACACAGGTGACCAGGTGATAAGGCTGAGGAAAGAAGGTGGGGAACTCACAAGAAATGATCAAGAAGTATGTGAAGAGCTCAATATGAGATATAAGGAAGTATTTACAGTGGAGACAGGAAGGCCTCTGGGGGGACAAAACAGAGGGGGACACCAGCAAGGAATATACCAACAAGTGTTGGATGACATACATACAAATGAGGAGGTGAAGAAGCTGCTAAGGGACATCGATACCTCAAAGGCAATGGGACCGGACAACATCTCCCCATGGGTCCTTAGAGAGGGAGTGGATATGCTGTGTGTGCCACTTACCACAATCTTCAACACATCCCTGGAAACTGGGCAACTACCTGAGGAATGGAAGAGAGCAAATGTAGTTCCCATTTTTAAAAAAGGAGACAGAAAAGAGGCACTAAACTATAGACCTGTGTCACTGACGTGTATAGTATGCAAAGTTATGGAGAAGATTGTCAGGAGAGTGGTGGAGCACCTGGATCGGAACAAGAGTATAAATGCCAACCAGCACAGATTCATGGAAGGCAAATCCTGTGTCACAAACCTTCTGGAGTTTTATGATAAAGTAACAGAAATAAGACACAAGAGAGAGGGGTGGGTTGATTGCATCTTCTTGGACTGCAAGAAGGCCTTTGACACAGTTCCTCACAAGAGATTAGTGCAGAAGCTAGAGGATCAGGCGCATATAACAGGAAGAGCACTGCAGTGGATCAGAGAATACCTGACAGGGAGGCAACAACGAGTCATGGTACGTGATGAGGTATCACAGTGGGCATCTGTGACGAACGGGGTCCCATAGGGGTCGGTCCTAGGACCAGTGCTATTTTTGGTATATGTGAACGACATGATGGAAGGGTTAGACTCAGAAGTGTCCCTGTTCGCAGATGATGTGAAGTTAATGAGGAGAATTAAATCAGATGAGGATCAGGCAGGACTTCAAAGCCACCTGGACAGACTGGACACCTGGTCCAGCAACTGGCTTCTCGAATTTAACCCCGCCAAATGCAAAGTCATGAAGATTGGGGAAGGGCACAGAAGACCGCAGACGGAGTATAGGCTAGGTGGCCAAAGACTGCAAATCTCGCTTAAGGAGAAAGATCTTGGGGTGAATATAACACCAAGCATGTCTCCGGAAGCACACATCAACCAGATAACTGCTGCAGCATATTGGCGCCTGACAAACCTGAGAACAGCGTTCCTATACCTTAGTAAGGAATCGTTCAAGACACTACACCGTGTATGTCAGGCCCATACTGGAGTATGCAGCACCTGTTTGGAACCCGCACTTAATCAAGCACGTCAAGAAATTAGAGAAAGTGCAAAAGTTTGCGACAAGGTTAGTTCCAGAGCTAAAGGGAATGTCCTATGAAGAAAGGTTAACCCTTTCAGGGTCCAAGGCCAAAATCTGAAGTGGTGCCCCAGTGTCCAAGAAATTTTGAAAAAAAAAAAAAAAAAAAAAAAATTCTTACAGAATTAAAGATAATATTTTTGTGAAGGTAATAAAACAAAAAAAAACAAAAATTCTGATCAGTACTTACCGAGATACAGCAGCAGGAAGTTGACCCAAAATGACCTGGTGGCGGCAACATCAGTGACTTCCAAAATCGCATTTTTTTATTTTACGTTTTTTATACTTTTTTCTTTTCTTTTCTAATTTTTTTCTTTTTCTAGTAAAATTTGTGGCCTGTGAGACCAATATAATGTATATTGTATAAGTGTACACTCATTGTATTTAACACAATAGCTGCACTAATTTGTTTATCATTATATTGCTTACAAAACTTGTTTACAAGTTTATTGTAAACAAAATGCTGAAAATATTAGTGTGGTTATTGTGTTGAATACAATGGTACCATATAGCACCATATGGTACAATGGTGCCATAGGGTGCAATATATTACAATGGTACCATATGGTACATTGGCACCATATGATACAATGGTACCATATGATACAATGGTACCATATGATACATTGGTACCATATGGTAGAATATGGTACAATGGCACCATTTGGTACATTGGTATCATATGATACAGTGGTACCATATAGTGCAATGGTACCATATGGTGCAATGGTACCATATGGTACATTGTACCATATAGTACAATGATACCATATGGTTCATTGTACCATATGGTACTATATGGCACAGGTCCGCCATCACAAATCCGGCAATCAGTTATTCGGTTCCTTCAGTTATTCAGCACTAATTTTGGCTGGCATAATTTCAAATTTCCAGGGTCGCCACACCAACCTGCCAGTACTGTTTGGTGGCGCTACTTGCTGCATAAGTCATTCCAATTTCTTTTTCTCCATTTATTGTTTTAACCTGATTACTTTTAGCCCTAGCCATGGTTCCAATGAATAAAAGAAATGCTTCTCATTATGTAAAGCACCTACACTACATTATCCATTAAAGATAAGGTGGCTTTGAAGCCACTGTTGGTTGTCATGAACTCAGTCTCATGAAGCAGGAGAATATTTATTTATTTATTTATTTATTTATTTATTTATTTAATAATTTGAACATACAGAGGTACAAAAAAATACAGGTAAGAGCAGCATGCCAAAGCCACTTGTATGCATAGCATTACGGGCAGGCTTAAAATGAACTTAAGATTAACTAAGCAATGATGTAATCAGTGATAAAACATTATTGTAAACAGATAACAATAAAGCACAAATGAGTATTACAAAGACAGGTCATATGGTTGCATGCATTGCTGTACATTCAGTATAATGGAGTATTCTGTTAGGTAGTGTATTTAAAAAAATAACAAAGTTAGATTGGGTCTTAGGTTTAACATTTATGCAATATAATTGTGAGAAACATTTAAGATATACAATTTATAAGGTTCAGTTATTCAGTATTTATTTGGTTTTGGGTGAGTAAGTGATCTTTGAGAAGAGACTTGAATTTATAAACAGGTAGTGTTTCTTTTATATTTACAGGTAATGAATTCCAGATTTTAGGGCTTTTCATGTGCATTGAGTTTTTGCATAGCGTGAGATGGACACGAGGAACATCAAAGAGTGATCTGTGCCTTGTGTTATGGTCATGTGTTCTGTTGAGATTGGCAAGGAGATGTTTGAGGGGAGGGTTAATATCAGAGTTAAGTGTTCTATGTATGTAATAGGTGCAGTAATAAGTATGGATGTTTTGTATGGTGAGTAGGTTTAGTGTTTTGAATATTGGTGGAGTGTGCTGCCTGTAGTGGGAATTTGTTATCATTCTGACTGCAGCCTTTTGTTGGGTAATTAGTGGTCTGAGATGGTTAATTGTTGTTGAGCCCCATGCACAAATTCCATAGGTGAGATAGGGGTAAATAAGAGGAGGGCTGACTGTGGAACATAGTACCGTATCTTCGATAGTATGCCTACGGTCTTGGAAATTTTCATAGAAATTTGTTGTATATGTGTATGAAATTTGAGTCTATTATCAAGGTGGATTCCTAAGAATTTTCCCTCTGTTAGCTTTGTGATAGGTGATCCATTTATCATTATGTTAAGAGGGACATCTGTAGCTCTGTTACCAAACTGAATGAAGTAGGTTTTGTCAATGTTTAGTGTAAGTTTGTTAGTCCTCATCCAGGTAGAATATGCTTTATTATTACGCTAATATCAACACTACAGCTTATTTGCCTATCACAATTGATCTAATATGACATAATAAACAATATAAATAGCATAAAACATATTAAATACTCCAGAATGAATAATATTTGGCATAACACCGAGCAGTTCGACAGAGTTATGAAGAGGATATGGTAAACAAATACCATTCTCCCATCCTTGTCTTGGGGGCTTATATTAGAGAAAACGGAGTATAGCACAGGGCTAACTATGATATACACTCATACTCCACCATAAACATGAAACAAAAAAGTTCTTTTCTTTCTATAGATTATCACACATAGCAGCATATGTGTAGAGAACCTAGGATAACCCCAAAAAAGTCAATGTGGCTTATTTTTAGTACTGGGGATCTTCATTGATTTATGTAAAGCTTTTGATACAATTGACCATGATTTGCTCCACAAAATTGTTGCACTATGGTATAAGAGGGCACTCCCTCAACTACCTAAAGTCATACCTCAGCAACAGAAGCCAATATGTGTACACAAATGGAGCAAACTCTTCTGCACAGCCAATTACAGTTAGTGTTCCACAGGGAAGTGTCCTTGGCCCTCTTCTCTTTCTCGTTTACATAAATGACCTACCAAATGCATCGCAACTACTCAAACCTACACTATTTGCAGATGACACTACATACGTCTTCTCTCACCCAAGCCCAGTCATGCTAGCCAATACTGTGAATACCGAATTAAAGAAAATATCCACCTGGATGATGACTAACAAACTTACTCTCAACATTGACAAAACCTACTTAATTTAGTTTGGAAACAGAGCTACAGATGTCCCTCTTAACATAATGATAAACAGATGACCTATCACAAAGCTCACAGAGGGAAAATTCTTAGGAATCCACCTTGATAATAGACTCAAATTTCAAACACATTTACAACAAATTTCCAAGAAAATTTCCAAGACCGTAGGCATACTATCGAAGATACGGTACTATGTTCCACAGTCAGCCCTCCTGGCCCTATATCACTCACTTATTTACCCCTATCTCACCTATGGAATTTGTGCATGGGGCTCAACAACAATAAACCATCTCAGACCATTAATTACCCAACAAAAGGCTGCAGTCAGAATGATAACAAATTCCCACTTCATGCAGCACACTCCACCAATATTCAAAACTCTAAATCTACTCACCGTACAAAACATCCATACTTATTGTTGAACCTAATACATACATAGAACACTTAACTCGGATATAAACCCTCCCCTCAAATGTCTCCTTACCAACCTCAACAGAACACATGACCATAACACAAGGCGCAGATCACTCATGTCCATCTCACACTATGCAAAAGCTCAATGCACATAAAAGGCCCAAAAATGTGGAATTCATTACCTGTGAATATAAAAGAAACACTGTTTATAAATCCAAGTCTCTTCTTAAAAATCACTTACTCACCCACAACTGAATAAATACTGAATAACTGTATCTCATAAATGTTTAACCTGTGACCCTATCAAGCTTTGTTTTTTAATTACATTACCTAACAGAATTCTCCATTCTGCTGAATGCACAGCAACTCAGCAAATGACCATATGACCTGTCTTTGAAATACTCATTTGTGCTTAATTGTTATTTGTTTACTATAATTTTTACCACTGAATATATCATTGCTTAGTTAATCTTAAGTTAATTTTAAGCTGCCTACAATGCTCTGCATACAAGGGGCTTTTGGCATGTTACACTTAACCACTGCATTTCTTTGTACTTCTATGTATCATGTCCAAATTAATAATATATAAATAAATAAATAAATAAATTGTAAAACTTTTTTATACTGTTTTTAAATACTTAAATGGCATTACAAGTCTTAATTGGGGAATTTTTTTATTGCACAGTGTTGTGTGACAGCATATTTTAAAGCTCTTTTTCTTTTTTTTAATGCTCATCTCAAAAACATATACAGTATATTACCAACATAATCAGACAGTTTTTATGCAAAAAACTTTTCCAGATTGAATCTTAATATGTCTTAGGTACGTATACTTGTCTCCTGATAATGTGGATGCAAAAGCATGAGTTTCCCCCATGCCTGCATCCAGACAAGGTGGGTGAGGAATGTGAACCCCCACCCAATACTTAATGACAAGGCAGGTGCAGAAAACAGTACTTCACACCCACCTCCTGACAAGGTGGGTGCAGAAGCCGGTCCTTCACACCCACCCTCTGACAAGGTGGGTGCAGAAGCCGGTCCTTCACACCCACCTCCTGACAAGGTGGGTGCAGAAGCCGGTCCTTCACACCCACCCTCTGACAAGGTGGGTGCAGAAGCTGGTCCTTCACACCCACCCTCTGACAAGGTGGGTGCAGAAGCCAATCCTCCATACCCACTTCCTGATAAGGTGGGTGTGCAGAAGCCAGTCCCCCCACACCCATCTGCTGAAAAGGTGGGTGTTCAGAATCAAGTGACCCCACACCAACCTGACAGGGTGGGTGCAGAATCGACATCCCCCCATACCCACCTCCTGACAAGGTGGGTGCAAGGAGAAAGACTTCAGCAACCATCAGAAAAATTACTAAAGAAAATTTTCCAGCAATGTTTAATGTATTGTAATGTGAAATTTTTTGGGTGGAAATTATTATTTATTTTTTTTTATTATTATCACACTGGCCGATTCCCACCAAGGCAGGGTGGCCCGAAAAAGAAAAACTTTCACCATCATTCACTCCATCACTGTCTTGCCAGAAGGGTGGAAATATTTTATTTATTTGTTATTTAAAACTGTTGTACACACAGTATACCTATTTTCTAAAAGCATTTATTACTTTATGCAGTAAGGTATTTTATGCCATTTATATGTACACTATAATGGACAGTACAATATTTATAACATCACTGTAATGAGATACAGTATCACTGTTTATATGTATACTCTAGTCTGTTACATCATCAATAAAGGCAGTATAGTATTCAAACATAACAAAGTTGCTGTCCAAATATCTGATAAATTTATACATTCATTGGCAAAATATGATAGATGTTATGTTCATTTTTGTTAAATATTATACTGTTCTGAACTGTATATGCAGTTTTGTAGGTTTTGAATTATATAATTTAAGTACTTATAGTATATGTTTTAAACTACACTATTTAAAATTTGGATGCAGTTCCAGAATCTCCTTTGAGGTGAGGCCGGAAACCTCTGTATTGGCAGAAGGATATGATGGTATTATTCTGGTGACGGACTCTCTGGATAAACTAAAAGGCACTTTGGATGTTCTTCTCACTCCTCTCCAAGCTCTCGCTGAATTTGGTGAGATTTTTGCTACTTGACTTGCACATTAACAAAAACAGTAACAAATTTATTTTAGCATGATACATGTTTGTACAAAGGAGTGTAACAATTTGGTGAACATGCCAAAAGCTCCTTTATATGCAGAGCATTTCGGGTAAGCTCAAGACTAACTTAAGATTAATAAGGCAATAACAGTGCTGTAATTTTTACATATATGGTCATTAGGTGAGTTACAGTGAAAACAAGAAAACTAAATTTTCAACTAGTCCAGCCTATATGGCTTTAGTAAGTTAGGTAGAGAATAATTACAGTTTTGATGTATTAAAATACAGTATTACAATTTAGCACAATTTAAAACAATGAAGTTGAAAGAATTTTAACTTTGAAGTAATGATTTAATAGTTGAGCAGTCCTCAAGCACAATTTACAATATACAGTATTACAATTTAGCACAATTTAAAACAATGAAATTGAAACAATTATTAGTTTGAAGTTAATAATCAAATAGTTGAGCAGTCATCAAGCGCAGTATACAATAATAAAATTGAAACAATATTAAGTCTGAAGTAAATGATCAAATAGTTGAGCAGTCATAAATTATTTAGGAGTTTTTTGAGTAACTTTTGAGTAACTAGTAAGTGTTAAGTAAAGTGTTTGGTTAATTTTGAGTGATGAGATGATTTCTGAGAAGGGCCTTACATTGATTGACAGTTAGGGGCTTTTTTTCGTGTTCTGGCAGTGAATTCCAGATCTTTGGGCCTCTTTATGTGCATAGCATTTTTGCATATGGAGAGATGGATATGAGGGATATCGAAGAGTGATTTGTGCCTTGTATTATGTCTGGGTGTTCTGTTGTAGCTATCAATGAAGAGTTTGAGAGGAGGATTAATATTTGAGTATAATGTTGTGTGTGTGTAGTAGGCACAAAAATAAGTGTGGATGTTTTGTATATTAAGCAAGTTAAGGTTCTTAAAAAGTGGTGGAGTGTGCTATCTAGTGCAGGAGTTGGTAATCAATCACACTCAGCAGACGATGCAACATTCCCCCAATGAAAAGCAGGGGTTCCACTAGCACAATAAGAGACAACACAATAAGTGTCAGGGGCCCAAGACTGTTCAACTGCCTCCCAGCATACATAAGGGGGATTACTAATAGACCCTTGGCTGTCTTAAAGCAGGCACTGGACAACCACCTAAAGTCAGTACCTGACCAGCCGGACTGTGGTTCATACACCGGTTTGCATGCAGCCAACAGTAACAGTCTGGTTGATCAGGCCCTGATTCACCATGAGGCCTGGCCACAGACTGGGCCACGGGGGCATTGACCCCAGGAATCCTCTCCTGGTATACCCCAGGTATTAAAGGTTTAAGGTGATTTGCTGTGGTTGAGTCCCATGCACAAATACCATAGGTGAGGTAAGGGTAAATGAGTGGCAAAGAGCAAGAAGAACCATTTGGGGTACATAGTACTGTATCTTTGAAAGGATGCCTACTGTTTTGGAGACTTTCTTAGATATTTGCTGTATGTGGGTCTGGAATTTGAGACTGCAGTCAAGGTGGAGACCTAAAAATTTGCCGTGTGTGTGTCTTGAAATGGGTAAACCATTTATCAATGTTTAGCTGTATATTTGAAGCTCTGTTTCCAAATAAGTAGGTTTTGTCTATATTGAGAGTAAGTTTGTTGGTAGTCATCCAAGTAGATATTTTTAGTAGTTTATAGTTTACAATGTCTGTTAGTATAGTTGGGTTTGGGTGGGAGAAGACATAAGTAGTGTCATCTGCAAATAAAATGGGTTTAAGGAGTTCAGATGCATTTGGGAGGCCATTGATGTAAATGAGAAAAAAAAGTAGGCTAAGAACACTCCCTTGTGGGACTCCAACAAGAGCAGGTTGTGCAGTGGAGTTAGTGCCATTTGTGTATACTTACTGGTTTCTCTTACTTAGATAAGATTTCAAGTAATAGAGAGAGTGTCCTCTAACCCCATAATGTTCACGTTTTAGGTACAATAGGTCATGGTCAACTGTATCAAAAGCTTTTCATAGGTCTATGAAAAGTCCCAGGGAAATTTCATCATTTTGAGAGCCGAATATATTAGTTCAACATATTATATATTATAAATTAGTTCAACATATGGTAGTAGGTTGGTAGACAGGAACCACCCAGGGAGGTACTACCATCCTGCCAAGTGAGTGTAAAACGAAAGCGTATAATTGTTTTACATGATGGTAATATTTCTGGTGTCATTTTTTTGTCTCATAAACATGCAAGATTTCAGGTACGTCTTGCTACTTCTACTTACACTTAGGTCACACTACACATACATGTACAAGCATATATATACACACCCCTCTGGGTTTTCTTCCATATTCTTTTTAGTTCTTGTTTTTGTTTATTTCCTCTTATCTCCATGGGGAAGTGGAACAAAATTCTTCCTCCGTAAGCCATGCGTGTTGTAAGAGGCAACTAAAATGCCGGGAGCAAGGGGCTAGTAACCCCTTCTACTGTATAAATTACTAAACTTAAAAAGAGAAACTTAAGTTTTTCTTTTTGGGCCACCCTGCCTTGGTGGGATACAGCTGGTTTGTTGAAAAAAAAAATTATAAATTAGTTCAACATATGGTAGTAGGTTGGTAGACAGCAACCACCCAGGGACGTACTACCGTCCTGCCAAGTGAGTGTAAAACGAAAGCCTTTAATTGTTTTACATGATGGTAGGATTGCTGGTGTCTTTTGTCTGTCTCATAAATATGCAAGATTACAGGTATGTCTTGCTACTTCTACTTACACTTAGGTCACACTACTCATACATGTAACACGTTTATTTATAAACACTCAATGGGCTAGTAATTCCTTTTCCTGTAATGATTACTAGAAAGAATAAGAAGAAGAAAATTGTCAAAGTGGGATGTCTGAATGTGCGTGGATGTTGTGTGAATGATAAGAAAGAGATGATTGTGGATGTTATGAATGAGAAGCTGGATCTCCTGGCTTTAAGTGAAACAAAGCTGAACGAGGTGGGAGAGTTTCAGTGGAGAGAAATAAATGGGATTAGGTCAGGGGTTTCAAATAGAGTTAGAGCTAAAGAAGGAGAAGCAATAATGTTGAAAGATAAGCTATGGCAGGAAAAGAGGGAGTATAATTGTATTAATTCAAGGATTATGTGGAGTAAAATAAAGGATGTGAAAAGTGCGTTATAGTAAGCGTATATGCACCTGGAGAAGAGAGAAGTGTAGAGGAGAGAGATTTTGGGAAATGTTTAGTGAAGTCGTGAGGAGTTTTCAACCGAGTGTGAGAGTACTTGTGGTTGGGGATTTCAATGCTAAAGTGGGTAAAAATGTTGTGGAGGGAGTAGTGGGTAAATTTGGGGTGCCAGGGGTAAATGAAAATGGGGAGCCTTTAATTGAGCTATGTGTAGAAAGAGGTTTGGTAATAAGTACGTAATACATATTTTATGAAAAAGAGGATAAATAAAAATACAAGGTATGATATAGCATGTAATAAAAGTAGCGTGTTAGATTATGTATTGGTGGATAAAATGTTGTTGGGTAGGCTCCAGGATGTACATGTTTATAGAGGGGCAACTGATATATCGAATCATTATTTAGTTGTAGCTACATTTAGAGTAAGAGGTAGATGGGACAAGAGGAAAATGGCAACAACACATAAGAGAGAGGTGAAAGTGTATAGAATAAGGGAGGAGGAGGTTCGGGTGAGATATAAGCAACTATTGGCAGAAAGGTGGGCTACTGCAAGTATGAGTAGTAGGGGGGTTGAAGAGGGTTGGAATAGTTTTAAAAATGCAGTATTAGAATGTGGGGCAGAAGTTTGTGGTTATACAAGGGTGGGTGCAGGAGGAAAGAGGAGTGATTGGTGGAATGATGGAGTAAAGGATCTGATAAAAGAGAAAAAAGTAGCTTATGAGAGGTTTTTACAAAGTAGAAGTGTTACAAGAAGAGCAGAGTATATGGAGAGTAAAGGAAAGGTGAAGAGAGTGGTGAGAGAGTGCAAAAGGAGAGCAGATGATAGAGTGGGAGAGGCACTGTCAAGAAATTTTAATGAAAATAAGAAAAAATTTTGGAGTGAGTTAAACAAGTTAAGAAAGCCTAGGGAACAAATGGATTTGTCAGTTAAAAACAAAGTAGGGGAGCTAGTAGATTGGGAGATGGAGGTATTGGGTAGAGGGCGAGAATATTTTGAGGAACTTTTAAATGTTGATAAAGAAAGGGAGGCGGTAATTTCATGCATTGGCCAGGGAGGTATACCATCTTTTAGGAGTGAAGAAGAGCAGGATGTGAGTGTGGGGGAGGTGTGTGAGGCATTACATAGAATGAAAGGGGGTAAAGCAGCTGGAACTGACAGGATCATGACAGAAATGTTAAAAGCAGGGGGGTATATAGTGTTAGAGTGGTTGGTATTTTTGTTTAATAAATATATGAAAGAGGGGAAGGTACCTAGGGATTCGCAGCGAGCATGTATAGTCCCTTTATATTAAGGGAAGGGGGACAAAAGAGATTGTAAAAATTGTAGAGGAATTAGTTTACTGAGTATACCAGGAAAAGTGTACTATAGGGTTATTATTAAAAGAATTAGAGGTGAGATAGAATGTAGGATTGCAGATGAGCAAGGAGATTTTAGAGTGGGTAGGGAATGTGTAGATAAAGTGTTTATATTGAAGCATATATGTGAACAGTATTTAGATAAAGGTAGGAAAGTTTTCATTGCATTTATGGATTTAGAAAAGGCATATGATAGAGTGGATAAGAGAGCAATGTGGCACATGTTGCAAGTATATGGAATAGGTAATAAGTTACTAAATGCTGTAAAGAGTTTTTATGAGGATAGTGAGGCTCAGATTAGGGTGTGTAGAAGAGGGAGACTACTTCCTGGTAAAAGTAGGTCTTAGACAGGGATGTGTAATGTCACCATGGTTGTTTAATGTATATTTATAGATGGGGCTGTAAAAGAAGTAAATGCTAGGGTGTTCGGGAGAGGGGTGGGATTAAATTATGGGGAATCAAATAGAAAATAGGAATTGACACAGTTTCTGTTTGCTGATGATACTGTGCTTATGGGAGATTCTAAAGAAAAATTGCAAAGGTTAGTGGACGAGTTTGGAAGAGTGTGTAAAGGTAGAAAGTTGAAAGTGAACATAGAAAAGAGTAAGGTGATGAAGGTATCAAATGATTTAGATAAAGAAAAATTGGATATCAAATTGGAGAGGAGTAGTATGGAAGAAATGACTGTTTTCTGATATTTGGAAGTTGACGTGTCAGCGGATGGATTTATGAAGGATGAGGTTAGTCATAGAATTGATGAAGGAAAAAAGGTGAGTGGTGCATTTAGGTTTATCTTCTTTCTTTTTTCAACAAACCGACTGTATTCCACCGAGGCAGGGTGGCCCAAAAAGAAAAGTTAAAGTTTCTCTTTTTAAATTTAGTAATTTATACAGGAGAAGGGGTTACTAGCCCCTTGCTCCTGGCATTTTAGTCACCTCTTACAACACGCATAGCTTACAGAGGAAGAATTCTGTTCCACTTCCCCATGGAGATAAGAGGAAATAAACAAGAACTAGAACTAGTGAGGAAATAGAAGAAAACCCAGAGGGGTGTGTATGTATATGCTTGTACATGTATGTGTAGTATGACCTAAGTGTAAGTAGAAGTAGCAAGACGTACCTGAAACCTTGCATGTTTATGAGACAGAAAAATGGACACCAGCAATCCTACCATCATGTAAAACAATTACAGGCTTTCGTTTTACACTCACTTGGCAGGACGGTAGGACCTCCCTGGGCGGTTGCTGTCTACCAACCTACTACCTAGGACTGAGGTTTATGTGGGGACAAAAAAATGTAGGTAGTAGGTTGGTAGACAGCAACCACCCAGGGAAGTACTACCGTCCTGCCAGATGACTGTGAAACAGAAACCTGTAACTGTTTTGCATGATGGTAGGATTGCTGGTTTCTTTTTCTGTCTCATAAACACGCTAGATAACAGGGATATCTTGCTACTCCTACTTACACTTTGGTCACACTTCACAGACACGCACATGCATATATATATACATACATCTAGGTTTTTCTCCTTTTTCTAAATAGCTCTTGTTCTTCTTTATTTCTTCTATTGTCCATGGGGAAGTGGAAAAGAATCTTTCCTCCGTAAGCCATGCGTGTCGTATGAGGCGACTAAAATGCCGGGAGCAATGGGCTAGTAACCCGTTCTCCTGTAGACACTTACTAAAAAAGAGAAGAAGAAAAACTTTATAAAACTGGGATGCTTAAATGTGCGTGGATGTAGTGCAGATGACAAGAAACAGATGATTGCTGATGTTATGAATGAAAAGAAGTTGGATGTCCTGGCCCTAAGCGAAACAAAGCTGAAGGGGGTAGGAGAGTTTCAGTGGGGGGAAATAAATGGGATTAAATCTGGAGTATCTGAGAGAGTTAGAGCAAAGGAAGGGGTAGCAGTAATGTTAAATGATCAGTTATGGAAGGAGAAAAGAGAATATGAATGTGTAAATTCAAGAATTATGTGGATTAAAGTAAAGGTTGGATGCGAGAAGTGGGTCATAATAAGCGTGTATGCGCCTGGAGAAGAGAGGAATGCAGAGGAGAGAGAGAGATTTTGGGAGATGTTAAGTGAATGTATAGGAGCCTTTGAACCAAGTGAGAGAGTAATTGTGGTAGGGGACCTGAATGCTAAAGTAGGAGAAACTTTTAGAGAGGGTGTGGTAGGTAAGTTTCGGGTGCCAGGTGTAAATGATAATGGGAGCCCTTTGATTGAACTTTGTATAGAAAGGGGTTTAGTTATAGGTAATACATATTTTAAGAAAAAGAGGATAAATAAGTATACAAGATATGATGTAGGGCAAAATGACAGTAGTTTGTTGGATTATGTATTGGTAGATAAAAGACTGTTGAGTAGACTTCAGGATGTACATGTTTATAGAGGGGCCACAGATATATCAGATCACTTTCTAGTTGTAGCTACACTGAGAGTAAAAGGTAGATGGGATACAAGGAGAATAGAAGCATCAGGGAAGAGAGAGGTGAAGGTTTATAAACTAAAAGAGGAGGCAGTTAGGGTAAGATATAAACAGCTATTGGAGGATAGATGGGCTAATGAGAGCATAGGCAATGGGGTCGAAGAGGTATGGGGTAGGTTTAAAAATGTAGTGTTAGAGTGTTCAGCAGAAGTTTGTGGTTACAGGAAAGTGGGTGCGGGAAGGAAGAGGAGCGATTGGTGGAATGATGATGTAAAGAGAGTAGTAAGGGAGAAAAAGTTAGCATATGAGAAGTTTTTACAAAGTAGAAGTGATGCAAGGAGGGAAGAGTATATGGAGAAAAAGAGAGAGGTTAAGAGAGTGGTGAAGCAATGTAAAAAGAGAGCAAATGAGAGAGTGGGTGAGATGTTATCAACAAATTTTGTTGAAAATAAGAAAAAGTTTTGGAGTGAGATTAACAAGTTAAGAAAGCCTAGAGAACAAATGGATTTGTCAGTTAAAAATAGGAGAGGAGAGTTATTAAATGGAGAGTTAGAGGTATTGGGAAGATGGAGGGAATATTTTGAGGAATTGTTAAATGTTGATGAAGATAGGGAAGCTGTGATTTCGTGTATAGGGCAAGGAGGAATAACATCTTGTAGGAGTGAGGAAGAGCCAATTGTGAGTGTGGGGGAAGTTTGTGAGGCAGTAGGTAAAATGAAAGGGGGTAAGGCAGCCGGGATTGATGGGATAAAGATAGAAATGTTAAAAGCAGGTGGGGATATAGTTTTGGAGTGGTTGGTGCAATTATTTAATAAATGTATGGAAGAGGGTAAGGTACCTAGGGATTGGCAGAGAGCATGCATAGTTCCTTTGTATAAAGGCAAAGGGGATAAAAGAGAGTGCAAAAATTATAGGGGGATAAGTCTGCTGAGTATACCTGGTAAAGTGTATGGTAGAGTTATTATTGAAAGAATTAAGAGTAAGACGGAGAATAGGATAGCAGATGAACAAGGAGGCTTTAGGAAAGGTAGGGGGTGTGTGGACCAGGTGTTTACAGTGAAACATATAAGTGAACAGTATTTAGATAAGGCTAAAGAGGTCTTTGTGGCATTTATGGATTTGGAAAAGGCGTATGACAGGGTGGATAGGGGGGCAATGTGGCAGATGTTGCAAGTGTATGGTGTAGGAGGTAGGTTACTGAAAGCAGTGAAGAGTTTTTACGAGAATAGTGAGGCTCAAGTTAGAGTATGTAGGAAAGAGGGAAATTATTTCCCAGTAAAAGTAGGCCTTAGACAAGGATGTGTGATGTCACCGTGGTTGTTTAATATATTTATAGATGGGGTTGTAAGAGAAGTAAATGCGAGGGTCTTGACAAGAGGCGTGGGGTTAAAAGATAAAGAATCACACACAAAGTGGGAGTTGTCACAGCTGCTCTTTGCTGATGACACTGTGCTCTTGGGAGATTCTGAAGAGAAGTTGCAGAGATTGGTGGATGAATTTGGTAGGGTGTGCAAAAGAAGAAAATTAAACGTGAATACAGGAAAGAGAAAGGTTATGAGGATAACAAAAAGATTAGGTGATGAAAGATTGAATATCAGATTGGAGGGAGAGAGTATGGAGGAGGTGAATGTATTCAGATATTTGGGAGTGGACGTGTCAGCGGATGGGTCTATGAAAGATGAGGTGAATCATAGAATTGATGAGGGAAAAAGAGTGAGTGGTGCACTTAGGAGTCTGTGGAGACAAAGAACTTTGTCCTTGGAGGCAAAGAGGGGAATGTATGAGAGTATAGTTTTACCAACGCTCCTATATGAGTGTGAAGCATGGGTGATGAATGTTGCAGCGATGAGAAGGCTGGAGGCAGTGGAGATGTCATGTCTGAGGGCAATGTGTGGTGTGAATATAATGCAGAGAATTCGTAGTTTGGAAGTTAGGAGGAGGTGCGGGATTACCAAAACTGTTGTCCAGAGGGCTGAGGAAGGGTTGTTGAGGTGGTTCGGACATGTAGAGAGAATGGAGCGAAACAGAATGACTTCAAGAGTGTATCAGTCTGTAGTGGAAGGAAGGCGGGGTAGGGGTCGGCCTAGGAAAGGTTGGAGAGAGGGGGTAAAGGAGGTTTTGTGTGCGAGGGGCTTGGACTTCCAGCAGGTATGCATGAGGGTGTTTGATAGGAGTGAATGGAGACAAATGGTTTTTAATACTTGACGTGCTGTTGGAGTGTGAGCAAAGTAACATTTATGAAGGGGTTCAGGGAAACCGGCAGGCCGGACTTGAGTCCTGGAGATGGGAAGTACAGTGCCTGCACTCTGAAGGAGGGGTGTTAATGTTGCAGTTTAAAAATTGTAGTGTAAAGCACCCTTCTGGCAAGACAGTGATGGAGTGAATGATGGTGAAAGTTTTTCTTTTTCGGGCCACCCTGCCTTGGTGGGAATCAGCCAGTGTGATAATAAAAAAAAAAAAAAAAATGTTATCTATGTAGGCAAAGAAGGGAATGTATGAAAGTATAGTGGTACCAACACTCTTATAGGGGTGTGACTCTTGGGTTGTAAATGCTGCAGCGAGGAGAATGTTGGAGGCAGTGGAGATGTCCTGTCTAAGTGCAACGTGTGCTGTAAATATTGTGCAGAAAATTCGGAGTGTGGAAATGAGGAGGTGTGGAGTTAATAAAAGCATTAGTTTGAGGGCTAAAGAGGGTTGTTGAGGTGATTTGGTCATTTAGAGAGACTGGATCAAAGTAGAATGACATGGGGAGCATATAAATCTGTAGGGGAAGGAAGGCAGGGTAGGGGTTGTCCTCGATAAGGTTGGAGGGAGGGGGTAAATTAGGTTTTGTGGGCGAGGGGCTTGGATTTCCAGCAAGCGTGCGTGAGTATGTTAGACAGGAATGAATGGAGACAAATGGTATTTGGGACCTGACAAGCTGTTGGAGTGTGAGCAGGGTAATATTTAGTGAAGGGATTTAGGGAAATCAGTTATTTTTATATAGCCGGATTTGAGTCCTGGAAATGGGAAATACAGTGCCTGCACTTTAAAGGAGGGGTTTGTGATATTGGCAGTTTGGAAGGATATGTTGTGTATCTTTATATGTATGCACTTCTAAACTGTACTGTATTCTGAGCACCTCTGCAAAAACAGCGATTATGTGTGAGTGAGGTGAAAGTGTTGAATGATGAAAGTATTTTCTTTTTAGGGATTTTCTTTCTTTTGGGGTCACCCTTCCTCAGTGGGAGACGGCCAACTTGTTGAAAAAAAAAATATGTTCAATTGCATCGTTAGTACTTTTTTTTTGGTCTGAATCCAAACTGATGCATTATGTTGTGGGATACTAAGTAGGAGTAGACTTGTTTGTGAATTAATTTTTCAAAGATTTTAGATAGTAGGGGCAAGTTTGATATAGGTCTATACATGTATGTAGTTATTTAATTCAGTTGGATCACCTCCTTTGAGGATCAGGGTGACCCTTGCTGTCTTGAGTATGGATGGGAAGGTGGAAGATTCAATGGATTTGTTAAAAGCTACAATAATTGGTGACAACACGAGAAGCTTTTTTATACATGAGCGTTGGTAAGTTATTTAGGTCTCCTGTCTTGTTCTTTAGTGTTTTGATGATGAGCGAGATATCAGTAGGGTTTGTTGGGGCTAGAAATAGAGTATTTCGGTCATAACAAGTGAGGTAGTCTTTTGGCTGAATGTTTGAGTTTGGGTTTTTGCTTGCTAGCTTTGTTCCTATGGTCTAGAAAAAGACATTTAGTTTGTTGGCAGTATCTGTTGGCTGGAGGAGAGGCTCTTCTGGTTTTGTAAAGTTAATCACACTGTTTTGAGACAACTTTTTAGATCCTAGAATTTCAGATAGGGTTTTCCAGGTCTTTTTCCTATCACCTTTTATGTCCAGAAATCTGTTTTTGTAATACAGTTTTTTGGCCTTATTAGATTAGTACTGACGAATAATATTTTGACAGATCCTTTATTAAACCCATTCTGTACTGTTTTTCATATAGATGTTTTTTATCAATAGATTTGAGGATGCTGTTTGTAAGCCAGGGGCTGTTTAGTCTCTCTGTTTTTATTGGGCAATGCCTGTTATAGAGGGTTTAGATTTTTTGTAAAAGAATATTAACACATTTCATCAATATCAAGGTTGACTGCTTACTCACTCTGCCAGTCAATGTTAATACTGAAATAAAGTTATTTACTGATGACTCGTCAAGTAGTTGGAATGTGATCCTACTTGTGTCCTGGGGCAATTTACATAAGTTGGTTATGAGAAAGGTGGGATAGTGGTCAGTGGTGTTATCTGTGATTATGCCTGCTTTTAATGGGGTTATAGTGTTTGTTCAGATATGGTCAAGTAATGAGGCACTTGTCTCGGAGATTCTTGTAGGTTTTGTTATACAGTAGTTGGCAGAAATAAGCAGTTGCTCATTGTGTTTGTGAATTCAGTTGCTTGTGGGTCGTGGTCATGGATGAGGTTTATGTTGAAGGCACCTGTAAGTATTAGGTGGAGGTTATTCATCTCTGTGTCAGTTATCATGTTTCTTAGGTGTTCACTAAATGAGTCAATATTGGAGTGAGGTACTCTGTAGATTGCTCCAACTGCTGTCAACTGTAACCATTGTCCTCTTCAGTCATTCTTAAAAAATTTGCTTGGGATTACATTCCCAGAGGTGCTGCAAAATTAGAAACTAATAATACAAAATTATGACTACATAAATTTTTTATTTAGGATTTCATTTATTTTTTGTATCAAGAGACCATATCTAATCTAGTTAAAAATGGAGATTCATAAGAACTAATGATTGGAATTAAAAAAGATGTAGTCCTGGGAAATAAATTGAGCCAGAAAAACATTGAATTATTCAGTCTATTCACAGGCTGCTTTCCAGTAAAACTAGTGGATGATCAGAATCTATGAGTACAGAAGCTAGTGGTGTCCCTTATGTTTGTATTTATACCTGTTGTTAAAATTTCTGGTGCCAGTTACATCACACACTTTTTTTTCCTCTTGAATTCCACTACAGTCATGTACATATTTATTTGAAAAGTACTTTGTTGTCATTTTTCATAGCATTTTTTTTTTTAAAGTGTTGAGAACAAAATTGTGGTGGCTTGCTATCTCTAGTCTGTTAATCAAGTACAGTGGACCCTCAGTTATCGGCCATAATCCGTTCCAAAAGCTAGGCTTAAAACTGAAGTGGCCGAAAACTGAAATAATATTTCCCATAAGAATTAATGTAAATACAATTAATCCGTTCCAGACACCCAAAAATATTCACAAAAAATAATTTTTTAAAGGTTAATTATAGTTTTTGTTTTAATTATAGTAATTGTTTTACATGATGGTAGGATTGCTGATGTCTTTTGTCTGTTTCATAAATATGCAAGATTACAGGTATGTCTTGCTACTTCTACTTACACTTAGGTCACACTACACATACATGTACACATTTATTTATACACACTCATCAGAGTTTTCTTTGATTTTATCTTAATAGTTCTTGGTCTTATTACTTTTCCTTTTATATCCATGGGGAAGTGGAATAAGAATCTTTCCTCCGTAAGCCATGCGTGTTGTAAAAGTCAACTAAAATGCCGGGAACAATGGGCTAGTAACCCCTTTTCCTGTAAAGATTACTAAAAAAGAATAAGAAGAAGAAAATTGTCAAAGTGGGAAGTCTGAATGTGCATGGATGTTGTGCAAATGATAAGAAAGAGATGATTGTGGATGTTATGAATGAGAAGAAGCTGGATGTCCTGGCTTTAAGTGAAACAAAGCTGAAGGAGGTGGGAGAGTTTCAATGGAGAGGAATAAATGGGATTAGGTCAGGGGTTTCAAATAGAGTTAGAGCTAAAGAAGGAGTAGCAATAATGTTGAAGGATAAGCTATGGCAGGAAAAGAGGGACTATAAATGTATTAATTCAAGGATTATGTGGAGTAAAATAAAGATTGGATGTGAAAAGTGGGTTATAATAAGCATGTATGCACCTGGAGAAGAGAGAAGTGTAGAGGAGAGAGAGAGAGAGAGATTTTGGGAAATGTTGAGTGAATGCGTGGGGAGTTTTGAATCAAGTGTGAGAGTAATGGTGGTTGGGGATTTCAATGCTAAAGTGGGTAAAAATGTTATAGAGGGAGTAGTAGGTAAATTTGGGGTGCCAGGGGTAAATGTAAATGGGGAGCCTTTAATTGAGCTATGTGTAGAAAGAGATTTGGTAATAAGTAATACATATTTTATGAAAAAGAGGATAAATAAATATACAAGGTATGATGTAGCACGTAATGAAAGTAGTTTATTAGATTATGTATTGGTGGATAAAAGGTTGATGGGTAGGCTCCAGGATGTACATGTTTATAGAGGGGCAACTGATATATCGGATCATTATTTAGTTGTAGCTACAGTTAGAGTAAGAGGTAGAATGGAAAAGAGGAAGGTGGCAACAACAAGTAAGAGGGAGGTGAAAGTGTATAAACTAAGGGAGGAGGAAGTTCGGGTGAGATATAAGCGACTATTGGCAGAAAGGTGGGCTAGTGCAAAGATGAGTAGTGGGGGGGTTGAAGAGGGTTGGAATAGTTTTAAAAATGCAGTATTAGAATGTGGGGCAGAAGTTTGTGGTTATAGGAGGGTGGGGGCAGGAGGAAAGAGGAGTGATTGGTGGAATGATGAAGTAAAGGGTGTGATAAAAGAGAAAAAGGTAGCTTATGAGAGGTTTTTACAAAGCAGAAGTGTTATAAGAAGAGCAGAGTATATGGAGAGTAAAAGAAAGGTAAAGAGAGTGGTGAGAGAGTGCAAAAGGAGAGCAGATGATAGAGTGAGAGAGGCACTGCCAAGAAATTTTAATGAAAATAAGAAAAAATTTTGGAGTGAGTTAAACAAGTTAAGAAAGCCTAGGGAAAGTATGGATTTGTTAGTTAAAAACAGAGTAGGGGAGTTAGTAGATGGGGAGATGGAGGTATTAGGTAGATGGCGAGAATATTTTGAGGAACTTTTAAATGTTAAGGAAGAAAGAGAGGCAGTAATTTCATGCACTGGTCAGGGAGGTATACCATCTTTTAGGAGTGAAGAAGAGCAGAATGTAAGTGTGAGGGGAGATACTTGAGGCATTACGTAGAATGAAAGGGGGTAAAGCAGCTGGAGCTGATGAGAGCATGACAAATGTTAAAAGCAGGGGGGGATATAGTGTTGGAGTGGTTGGTACTTTTGTTTAATAAATGTATAAAAGAGAGGAAGGTACCTAGGGATTGGCGGAGAGCATGTATAGTCCCTTTATATAAAGGGAAAGGGGACAAAAGAGACTGTAAAAATTATAGAGGAAGAAGTTTACTGAGTATACCAGGAAAAGTGTACGGTAGGGTTATAATTGAAAGAATTAGAGGCAAGACAGAATGTAGGATTGCAGATGAGCAAGGAGGCTTCAGAGTGGGTAGGGGATGTGTTGATCAAGTGTTTACATTGAAGCATATATGTGAACAGTATTTAGATAAAGGTAGGGAAGTTTTTATTGCATTTATGGATTTAGAAAAGGCATATGATAGAGTGGATAGAGGAGCAATGTGGCAGATGTTGCAAGTATATGGAATAGGTGGTAAGTTATTAAATGCTGTAAAGAGTATTTATGAGGATAGTGAGGCTCAGGTTAGGGTGTGTAGAAGAGAGGGAGACTACTTCCTGGCAAAAGTAGGTCTTAGACAGGGATGTGTAATGTCACCATGGTTGTTTAATATATTTATAGATGGGGTTGTAAAGGAAGTAAATGCTAGGGTGTTCGGGAGAGGCGTGGGATTAAATTTTGGGGAATCAAATTCAAAATGGGAATTGACACAGTTACTCTTTGCTGATGATACTGTGCTTATGGGAGATTCTAAAGAAAAATTGCAAAGGTTAGTGGATGAGTTTGAGAATGTGTGTAAAGGTAGAAGGTTGAAAGTGAACATAGAAAAGAGTAAGGTGATGAGGGTATCAAATGATTTAGATAAAGAAAAATTGGATATCAAATTGGGGAGGAGGAGTATGGAAGAAGTGAATGTTTTCAGATACTTGGGAGTTGACATGTCGGCGGATGGATTTATGAAGGATGAGGTTAATCATAGAATTGATGAGGGAAAAAAGGTGAGTGGTGCGTTGAGGTATATGTGGAGTCAAAAAACATTATCTATGGAGGCAAAGAAGGGAATGTATGAAAGTATAGTAGTACCAACACTCTTATATGGGTGTGAAGCTTGGGTGGTAAATGCAGCAGCGAGGAGACGGTTGGAGGCAGTGGAGATGTCCTGTTTAAGGGCAATGTGTGGTGTAAATATTATGCAGAAAATTCGGAGTGTGGAAATTAGGAAAAGGTGTGGAGTTAATAAAAGTATTAGTCAGAGGGCAGAAGAGGGGTTGTTGAGGTGGTTTGTTCATTTAGAGAGAATGGATCAAAGTAGAATGACATGGAAAG
This sequence comes from Cherax quadricarinatus, assembly GCF_038502225.1. NCBI lineage: Eukaryota > Metazoa > Arthropoda > Malacostraca > Decapoda > Parastacidae > Cherax > Cherax quadricarinatus. The sequence continues at coordinate 12,455,939 of NC_091297.1, read as the reverse complement.
CATATAAATCTATAGGGGAAGGAAGGCGGAGTAGGGGTCGTCCTCGAAAGGGTTGGAGAGAGGGGGTAAAGGAGGTTTTGTGGGCAAGGGGCTTGGACTTCCAGCAAGCATGCGTGAGCATGTTAGATAGGAGTGAATGGATACGAATGGTACTTGGGACCTGACGATCTGTTGGATTGTGAGCAGGGTAATATTTAGTGAAGGGATTCAGGGAAACTGGTTATTTTCATATAGTTGGACTTGAGTCCTGGAAATGGGAAGTACAATGCCTGCACTTTAAAGGAGGGGTTTGGGTTATTGGCAGTTTGGAGGGATATGTTGTGTATCTTTATATGTGTATACGTCTAAACTGTTGTATTCTGAGCACCTCTGCAAGTGAAAGTGTTGAATGATGATGAAAGTATTTTCTTTTTGGGGATTTTCTTTCTTTTTTGGGTCACCCTGCCTCAGTGGGAGAAGGCCGACTTGTTTAAAAAAAAAAAATACACAAAACAATGAGAACTAAATAAAATAAATACACGAACAATTAAATCAATATTGCATACCTTTATTGAAGACTTAGCTTATGGAAGATGAGAGAGGCATGAGAGTCACTGTACCCCTGCAACTCATTCCACTTTGCACACATGTCCTTAATCACTGAAGAAGGCACATTCTTTCCTCTCTCTTCCTTCTCCTCTGAAGCAGTTTCCTCAGCTGTGGTGTGTTGCTGTTCCAGGTGAAGGTCTTGCAGCTCTACCCTCTACCATCATCGCTACCACCATCACAACCACTACCACCCTCTACCACCATCACTACCACCCTCTACCACCATCACTACCACCCTCTACCACCATCATTACCACCCTCTACCACCATCACAACCACCCTCTACCACTATCACTACCACCCACTACCACCACCACTCTTGTACTTTGTTACAATTTCTTTCTTAACCCTTTGAGGGTTTTCGTCGTACTAGTACGTCTTACGCGTAGGGGTTTTTGACGTACTAGTACTCATAAATTCTAGCGACCTCAAATCTAGTGGGAGAAAGCTGGTAGGCCTTCATATGAAAGAATGGGTCTATGTGGTCAGTGTGCACAGTCTAAAAAAAATCCTGCAGCACACAGTGCATAATGAGAAAAAAAAAACTTTTTCCATTTTTTTTTAATAAATCAGCGACTTTGCAGTGTATTTTCGTATGGTATTTATTGTTGTATTCTAGTTTTCTTGGTCTCATTTTATAGAATGGAAGACATATTACTGAAATTGAGATGATTTTGACTGGTTTTACAATGAAAGGTGCCTTGAAATTGAGCTCAAAGTAGCAGAAATGTTCGATTTTTACCAAACTTCAAAAGTAAACAAATCGTGCCAAGCGTGCAATACACGTCAACTGGTGAGTCTAATATTCTTTCACAAGTGCACCAATAATATTTATACCATTTTTTACACTAATGCAGTAGTCTGCATAACAGTAAATCTTATATTTTTTGTGAGAATAAAAATTCAAAGTGGAAAGCAAAAGAATATAAGAGGGGCCTTGAGACGTGACTAATGACTAGAGGAAATGTCATTTTAGTGCCAGGAATGTCTTTCTTGTTTATTCTGGACCCTATTCCGAAATTGGCATCTTTTGAAATTTGTGTGAAATTGGCAAAATTGCTAAATTCTGACCACTGTACTGGATAGTTGAATTTATAAATGGGTGGTTTCTTGCACCCATTCGATAGAAAAAATGGAGTTCTAGCGAAATATTCATGTTTTTTGTCGACTAGTACAGTGAAATTGGCCGAAAATGGGGCTCAAAGTGGGCAAAATCGCCGATCCGTAAACATCGCCGAGACCGCTAACTTTGCGAGAGCATAATTCCGTAAGTTTTCTATCAAATTTCAAACTTTTGGTGTCGTTATGATCGGGAAAAGATTCTCTATCTTTTCATAAGAGAAAATAATTTTTTTTTTTTTTTTAAATTTGGCCGACCCTGAGAACGAGTTTCGGAGAGGGCCTGTCGACCCTCAAAGGGTTAAATTCCTTTGTGTTTCTCACTTTCTTTACCAAAGGATCTTTACTAGGAAGTTTCTTTGGGGCCATGGTTACTTATTTTGCAGTTACACTTAATAAATATCCACCAACAACAATGGATTATAGCAAAATGTTTGGATGAATGAGAAGCTTCCTCACTCGCCCAGAGACACAGCTAGACTGACAGGCAAGTGGCTGGTAGCAGTGGGTTGACATGTCCCATACAGCTGATAAGCAAAATAATGGCCAATAACCGGAAGCCAAAAAAGGCCGATAACCAAGTTGGCCGATAAGCGAAACGGCTGATAACCGATGGTCCACTATGTCGTCATCCAAAGTGTGAATGCCCCAAGTTGACCTAACTTGTGTACAAGCCAGTAGTTAACCAGAGAGTAGGTACACATATGGTTTAGCAAATCTTATCTCTCCTGTTTTTGTATACATTTTGATGTAATTCCATTATTGGCCGAACAGATATATTTTTCAGCACTGGTTCTAAGCATTAGTCACTGTGATAAGGAGACTTGTAACTCTAGTCAGAGCATTCAGCTGGGTTCAGATCATAGACAGGTCAAGATGTATTGCCAAGTTTCCTTATAATAGCTGACCGTGTTCACCTAGTAGCAAATGCACTCAAACACTGTTTTCTGTTATACTAAGGAGCATGAGAACATAATTCTTCATATGCATATTTTTTTTTTAAACTGCTGCTCTTGTTCATCTAGGCATCTGAGTGTTAGCTGATGGTTGTTCCTTTGAACCTTGGGAAGAGAACCAAGGATCTCCTGTGGGTTGCTAAAATCCTGGGTTAGTAATTCAAATAAAATTGAGCTTAGTCAAATTGTGCTTCACATTTTTATGTACTGTATCTCCCCAGCTGCTACCTGAAGTTGCAAGATAAGATAGGACTTTGGATTTTTAACCCCGGAGGGTTAGCCACCCAGGATAATCCAAGAAAGGTGGTGCGTTATGAAGGACTGTCTGTCTTATTTCCATTGGGTCCTCAGTCTTATCCCCCAGGATGCAACTCACACCAGTTGACTAACACCCAGGTACCTACTTGCTTGCTATGTGAATAAGACAACATGTGTAAGGAAACACACCCAGTGTATCCAATCTTGCTGGGGATTGAACCACAGACACTCAGCATGTAAAATGAGAGCATTGCCTATGAGGACATGGGCCACCGTACCAGGCCACTGGCCACCGGTCCAGTGATGTGTGTTGGTGGTGGTGGAAGCTGTGATGTACTCATGTATTTGTGATTGCAGGGGTCGAGTCATAGCTCCTGGCCTCACCTCTTCACTGATTGCTACTAGGTCCTTGTCTTAAAACTATGTATGGTTCCTGCCTCCACTACGTTACTTTCTAGACTATTCCACTTCCTGACAACTCTATGACTGAAGAGATACTTCCTAACATTCCTTTGACTCATAGGAGTCTTCAACTTTCAATTGTGACCCCTTGTTTCTGTGTCCCATCTCTAGAATATCCTGTCTTTGTCCACCTTGTCAATTCCTCACAGTATTTTATATGTCATTATCATGTCTTCTCTGACCCTCCTGTCCTCCAGTGTTGTCAGGCCGATTGAGCTCAAAGTAGCAGAAATGTTCGATTTTTACCAAAGTTCAAAAGTAAACAAATCAGACTAAGCGTCCAATACACGTCAACTGGTGAGTCTAATATTCTTTCACAAGTGCGCCGATATTATTTATATCATTTCTACACTAATGCAGTAGTCTGCATAACAGTAAATCTTCTATTTTTTGTGAGAATAAAAATTCAAAATGGAAAGCAAAAGAATGTAAGAGGGGCGTGGGGACGTGACTAATGAACAGAGGAAATGTTATTTTAGTGCCAGGAATGTCTTTATTGTTTATTCTAAACCCTATTTGGAAATTGGCATCTTTTGAAATTTGTGTGAAATTGGCAAAATTGCTAAATTCTGACCACTGTATTGGATAGTTGAAATCGGTAAATGGGTGGTTTCTTGTACTCTTTCGATAGAAAAAATGAAGTTCTAGCAAAATGGTTACGATTTTTGTCGACTAGTACACTGGAATTGACCGAAAATAGGGCTCAAAGTGGGCAAAATCGCCGATGCGTAAACATCGTCGAGACCGCTAACTTTGCAAGAGCATAATTCTGTAAATTTAACATCAAATTTCATACTTTTGGTGTCATTATGATCGGGAAAAGATTCTCTTATCTTTTCATAAGAAAAAATAATTTTTTTTTTTTAAATTTGGGCAACCCTGAGAACAAGTCTGGGAGAGGGCCTGGGGACTCTGAAAACGTTAAAGTTCCTCAAAATATTCTCGCCATCTACCCAATACCTCCGTCTCCCCATCTACTAACTCCCCTACTCTGTTTTTAACTGACAAATCCATTCATTCCCTAGGCTTTCTTAACTTGTTTAACTCACTCCAATTTTTTTTCTTATTTTCATTAAAATTTCTTGACATTGCCTCTCCCACTCTATCATCCACTCTCCTTTTGCACTCTCTCACCACTTTCTTCACCTTTCTTTTTCTCTCCATATACTCTACTCTTCTTATAACACTTCTGCTTTGTAAAAACCTCTCATAAACTATTTCTCTTTTATCAGACCCTTTACTTCATCATTCCACCAATCACTCCTCTTTCCTCCTCCACCCACCCTCCTATAACCACAATCTTTTGCCTCACATTCTAATACTGCATTTTTAAAACTATTCCAACCCTCTTCAAACCCCCCCCTTTTTCCCCACTACTCATTCTTGCACCAGCCCACCTTTCTGCCAATAGTTGCTTATATCTCACCCAAACTTCCTCCTCCCTTAGTTTATACACTTTCACCTCTCTCTTACTTGTTGTTGCCATTTTCCTCTTGTCCCATCTTCCTCTTACTCTAATTGTAGCTACAACTAGATAATGATCCGATATATCAGTTGCCCCTCTTTAAACCTGTGCATCCTGGAGCCTACCCATCAACCTTTTATCCACCAATGCATAATGTAACAAACTACATTCATAACGTGCTATATCATACCTTGTATATTTATTTATCCTCTTCTTCATAAAATATATATTACTTATTACCAAACCTCTTTCTTCACATAGCTCACTTAAAGGCTCCCCATTTTCATTTATCCCTGGCATGCCAAATTTACCTACTACTCCCTCCACAACATTTTTACCCACTTTAGCATTGAAATCCCCAACCACAAGTACTCTCACACTTGGTTCAAAACTCCCCATGCATTCACTCAACATTTCCCAAAATCTTGCTCTCTCCTCTACACTTCTCACTTCTCCAGGTGCATATACGCTTACTATAACCCACTTTTCACATCCAACCTTTATTTTACTCCACATAATCCCTCTTTTCCTGCCATAGCTTTTCCTTCAACATTATTGCTACTCCTTCTTTAGCTCTAACTCTATTTGAAACCCCTGACCTAATCCCATTTATTCCTCTCCACTGAAACTCTCCCACCCCCTTCAGCTTTGTTTCACTTAAAGCCAGGACATTCAGCTTCTTCTCATTCATAACATCCACAATCATCTCTTTCTTATCATTTGCACAACATCCACACACATTCAGACATCCCACTTTGACATTTTTCTTCTTATTCTTCTTTTTAGTAATTATTACGTGAAAGGGGGTTACTAGCCCATTGTTCCTGGCATTTTAGTTGACTTTTACAACACACATGGCTTATGGATATAAAAGGAAAAGTAATAAGAACAAGAACTATTAAGATAAAATCAAAGAAAACTCAGATGAGTGTGTATAAATAAACGTGTACATGTATGTGTAGTGTGACCTAAGTGTAAGTAGAAGTAGCAAGACGTACCTGTAATCTTGCATATTTATGAGACAGACAAGACACCAGCAATCCTATCATCATGTAAGACAGTTACAGGCTTTCATTTTACACTCACTTTGCAGGATGGTAGTACCTCCCTGGGTGGTTGCTGTCTACCAATCTACTACTACTATTTATGGTTCATAATTATTTAGTAGCTGCTCAAGGTACAGCTCTGTTTACCTGATATATTCGTGTGTTGACATCTGAATAAGTAAAATTAGCATATTTTTGCCATACAGATGAATCTGTGGTTAAAGATGGTGCTTGTGCACGAGTGGATGTTCCAGCTAATCGTGTTGTGTATGCACCAACTGGGCCTCTTAACCGTGACTATGATGATGTGCGAAGGTTTGCAGATGCTGCTGCATCTGGAATTAAAAGGTCATTGCTACACCTTGCATGTTTTTCTTGTCTATATTTAACTATACAGAAAATATCTTTTTAACCCGTAAATGGTCCAAACGTATATATACGTTTTTTCAACATTTGAAAGTATGTAAAAAAAAGTAGATCTTTTTTTTTTTACATTTGAAAACGTGTAAAATAACTTCGATCTACCTTTTTTTTTTGTTCTGTTTGAAAATATGTAAAAAAAGGTAGATCTACTTTTGGAGCACTACGCATATGAACGTAGATCTGCTTGGACCGTTTATGGGTTAAATGTGCAGTATAGCTCAGTAAAATTTCCATTTAATGTACCCTGATTTAATGAATTTTGGCTTTAATAGACAAAAGCTGTGGCTGGACAACATTCAGAAGTAATGGACAGTCTGTTAAATCGAGAATTGCTTGTTATTCTTGCTGTCTGCTAGGTGAATTTGTTTTGGAATTAATGGAGTTTGTCCATTAAATCAGAATTCCCCATTATTTTTATGAACAATTCTGGATTTATCAGACCAAGTCTGTTAAATTCAGGGTTATCCATTATTGTTGCAGTCTGCTGGGCAAATGTATTTGTGGATTTAATTGACTTGGTCATTAAATCTGTTACTAACTCACGAAATCATAATACAGTGGAACCCCGGATTTCATACTTAATCCGTTCCAGCAGGTCGATTTAAATCCAAAACATATGAAAATCGAAGTAATATTTCCCGTGAGAAATAATGTAAATACAATTAATCTGTTCCAGACATCCAAAAATATTAACAAAAAATAAATTAAGTTAGTAATAGAACTAGGCATTTAAAAGCACAATAAAAAGTAAAATACAGTGTACATACACAGTACATTCATTACTTACCTTAAAATATTTGTAATCTTAATGTAGAGCGAGAGATGAGTAGTATTTGTAGGAAGTCAATGTAGGTAGCCGGTAGGTGTAGCCTAGGCTACCTACGCTGCAGCCCAGAGCCACATTATTACCATCGACATACCATGTTCACTGAGAAATAATGAATAGTTCATGCCGAGAATTGTAAACAAAAGCTTATGTATTAAGGACGGTGACTGGGCCAGATACAGATTCATAGAGTTATCTCTAATGCTGGACCAGAGAAAATGTAATGTTTTCCCTACACCGATCCACCCCTCGATAGCATATAAACTTTCATGTTTATATGCTATGTAACATGTTGTTACGTTGGTTGTCCCTTATTACTTTGATAGTAAGGTTCTCACTACATGTTCTAGTGTGGGGTAGCTTTTTACTTAATGGCCTTATCTGTCTAGGGGTAATACTTACATTATGACTGATCATCCTGAGTGTCTCTGATATCCTTTCACCAGCCCTCTTCACAGGTTATGTAAACTACTACTAGGTATTCCAAAGTAACTGTTACTTATAAATACATGTTGGGTCCTATAGCCCCATAACACCCCCACCTCCAGACGAAGTCTCACAAAAGCTAGCCGTGTCCCTCAGGATACGGCTAGTAAAAAGTATATTGCTTAAGTCTGAAGGCGGTAAACAAGACTACTAGAAATGCTACATATTTCCCAGCACCATAACTACTCTTCACTTTACTGTTATTTACAACAGATTGCAGAATTTTTTTAGAAAAGCATTTTAACCATACCCATATACTCAAGGGTGTAACTATTTACAATTTTAGTGACTTTTAAACAATACACATTACAATGCAAGAATTGCACACAATGTCCACTGTGAAAGCCCGCACCAACAGGCCTGTGCCTCTGCTGCGGTAATCCAGCAAGCAACTGGTACTCCAGGGTGGCATCTTCCTGATCAGGAGACGAGAGTAGAGCCAAACCCAGAGCAGTCAGGTGTACACCAGGCAGGAAACTTCACAAAACATGTCAAGGTGTCTCTCACTTGGTGGCCGAACCAAACAGTGAGACTTCCAGTCAACACTCACGATCCTTAACATGGTCAGGCACTCAAGCCCATCTTCTGAGGTCCCACTCCACACAGATCCTCCAAACTTATGAAGAGGAGGCTGACATAGAACATGGAGGGGTCCAGGGGACCACAAAGGCAAATCGTCGAGCCGTTTTGTATATAGAGCACACCAAGACACAACATCACATACCTTCCTGAACGTCTCATGTTACCGAAGGTTGTCAACCACTGCCTCAACTCACATTTACGTACACCCTGACCCTCGTCACACTTTTGGCTCCGACTCGACTCCTTCACAGTCAGATGGCTGGTAGGGAGTACTCAGGCTCGCCGAGAGTTCACCACTGCAAAAACAACAAGGTCAGCACATGACAAACACTATGTACAAAGTACGCACCATGCATCTACATGAAACATCTAGAGAGAGCATCAGCAACCACATTCTCTGAGCCTTTTATATATTTGACTTCCAAATTAAAAGGCTGTAGGAACAAAGCCCATTTTAAGAGTCTGATTTTAGTCACCATACACAGGAACAGGATGAAGAAATCCTGAGACATGTACAAATGCTGAATAGCCAGCCCCAAAATGAAAATTTTCTTTCCTGTGGTAAAATGTTGACATTTAAACTTAGAAGGTTGTTCATAGATAGTAACAGTTCTGCAACCTCTCGCAGTGCAATAACAACACCAAAGACATCTCTTTGCACCCAGGTTGGATACATCAAGTTTACACAAATACCATCACGTTCCATCTCACACACAAATTTTAAGCACACAATGAACACAATTTGCATTGCACACATTAAAATGATACTGGAACACAGGCCATGGAAATCACATCTTCCTGCCCTATATTTTAGTTTATTTAAAATGTTTGCATCTCTTAGTGCATAAGTATCAATCTTTCTAATCCTGTAAACCTTAGTTGTTAAATGTACTTTGTGGTAGTCAGTATTTATGCCCAGGGTGCCATCTAATTTGGGAACCATGAAGCATGGGAATGCCCACTGACTCTCACTAAGCACTACAAACTGGTGTTGGAAGAATTTCACTTCTTCCTCCATCTCCAATTTTTCATACAGATTTTTCCCACACAAAAATTGTTGAATTGGCTCAGCTTCCTTAACAATCTCTTCATGGAGTTTCAACTTTTCCCCATTACTGACATCCCAAACTTTTATAAAGTTCCAAGGTGGCTGAGCCAACTCTCCAACATTTTTCTAATTAAAACCAAGCATGCATTTCCCAAAATCTTTTACACACATGTTATTTCTTAAATACACTTTTGGTATTTCATACAGATTATTGTTTTTCAGCCCTTTACATTCCATTAAAACATTGGTCTCTCTGAATTTTTGACATAACTTCAAACCCTTTAACCGGTTACTGTGTACACTATACTCATTCTTTTCTTGCTTGGGGGTGTGGGTTTTATATCTAACCCCTGGGAACTTCCCCCACAACATGTTCAGCTCACAGCAACATGCCATACAGATTTTCACATGAATTGGCTCCAGTATCAGCACTTCCTCTCCAGCCTCCAGAGTATCATGGTCCACATTATGGTCCCACATCATCATCCTGGTCTGGTTGATGGGCACGTTCACTGGTACCATCCACCTCATACGAGCCAAACAGTGTCTGAAACTGAGAAAAAGCTCCGAGGGGGAGCATCACCATCCTCCCCAAGCCAATAGCTCAGAGATTCCAGAGTGCTTCTCCACTCAGCAAATACAAAGAAAGGGATCCTCTCATCCCAGTTGTTAGTATTGTCTATACCATAGGCTTGCATCATTGTCTTGAGGGTTTGATGTAATTTCTCTATTTCCCCTTGAGATGGAGAGTGATACACAGTTGAACACTGAGGCTCTACTTTTAGTCCCTTCAAAACATTTCTAAAAGACTTTGAGGTAAAGTTAGGCCCTTGATCTGTTTGTGCTGCTTGAGGAAAATCAACATGAAAAAAGAACCTCATCAAAACCCTTAAGACTACATGAGCAGTTATCTTATGCAGAGGGACTGCTTCCAGGTACCTGGTAGTGGAGCAAATATTTGTGAGTAAATAATCATTTCCCAGTTTGGTCCTTGGGAATGGACCAAGTACATCTACTACCAGCTTGCTGAAGGGTTCACCTGGTGCTGAAATAGACTGAAGGGGAACAGGTTTAATACTTCGACTAGGTTTCCCTATAATTTGAAAGACACGATAGGTCTCAATATGCTCTCTGACAGTCTCCCACAGCTGAGACCAGAAGAAATGCCTGGAAACCTTGGACATCACCACCTGGGGACAAAACCCTTGTTCTCCTTCCATCGATACTGCAAACAGAGGTGAATTCTTTGTAAGAGTTTCCTCCCTGAAATGAAAACACTTATTTAACTGTAAGATCTCTTCCTCAGCAACAGCGACATTTTCCTGCACAGAAATTAATTGCACCCTAGCAGGTGCAGCTTCTCTCACACTATTTAACTGATCTCTGCACTGATTAGGCTCAACTCGGGTTGTGGTATCCTTTTCTTTAGTTGACTGCAGTTCAACTTCAGGAAATAGAGTTTCCAAACCTAAGTCCTCACCTTTCCAAACCTAAGTCCTCACCATCTCGTGACCAGGATACCTCCTTGGTATCCTGGTCACGAGACATACTTCTTGTGATGGCACCAACAGGGAAAAGGTCTGGTAGGGTCTCCCTAGCCTTCTTCTCCCAAACTTTGGGGCCTGGTTGCCCCCATGCTAGTGGTTCTTCACTGTCTAACAGGCCCATAACATTATTCCCTAATAAGAGGTCGACCCCTTCGAAGGGAATTTCATCTGAGATACCTACAGGGAGATAGCCAACTTGGTATGTAGATTCTGCCCATAATTTGTGTACCGGTGTCCTTATGGTTGAACCCGTAATGCCCTTCAACAATATATCTACCCCAGTATAGGTATCCTTAGACACTGGTAGCACTCCAGCATGTAGCAAAGAGTAGGTGCTACATCCATCTCTCAAGGACAATATGTTCTCAACTCTGCCTACATCCTTTTGCAAACCAACTGTGGACCTACTAGAAAATATACACATCCTGGGGTCTAGATCCAAAGGTTCCTCCTCACCTTGCCTTGAAGACCTAATGCAGGCAACTGGATGTATCTCTGCAGTTAGAGTCCTCTGGGGTGGTTCCTCCCTTTCCTGATCTCGCCGCCTTGACCAGCAAAACTTTTGTGTGTGTCCAGTTTTGTTACAGTAGTAACAGGCATAACTCTTAAAGGTATTTTTACCATTTGGTTTAGGACTGGTACTGTTTACTCGAGGACCTGAAAAATTATCTGATTGTCTAGGTAAACTTTGAACTCCAGCTGACTTACCTTTTCCTTCTATTTTAGAGGGCACCTCAGCCTTCATTTGTCCCTGAAAATTCTTGTCCCACTTACCTTTATGACCATAGGACTTGGAATAAGGTTTAGAATGAGTGGGGAAATTTTCAGAAGCAGCATGACTGTTTTTACTTACCAATTCCCAGCAAGCCAAGAATCGGTCACCTAGATCCAGTGCTTCTGAAAGATTATCTGGGTTTTTGTCCTCCAGATATTCTCTGAGGTCAACAGGGATTGTATTGTACAATTCCTCATGAACCATCAGATCTACTAATTTGTTATAGTCTTTATTAACTCCTTTGGAACAAACCCATTTCTTAAAAAGGAACAGTTTCTCATTCCCAAACTCAGTTAAGGTCTGCCTATCCTGAAATTTTTGATTCCTGAACTTTTGTCTATATTTCTCAGGTATCATTTGGTATGCAAGCAATACTTCCTCTTTAATCTTATCATAATCAGAAAAATTTTGCCCCTCCAGAGTCTCTACTCTCTGGAATCCTTTACCCACAAGTTGTGTGCGAACTAGGGTAGCCCACTTCTGTTTGGGCCATCCTTGCTCCAGAGCAGTCTTCTCAAAAAAAGAAAAATATCTATCTGGGTCACTCTCTGTAAACTTAGGGACAAAATTTGCAGCTTTAGTTATGTTAAAGTACTGCTCAGGCTCTTGTTCAGAACCTCCTAACCTTTGACGCTCTTCCTCTTTAGCTTTCATTAATTTCATTTCAGCCTCTAGCACAGCTAATTTCAGTCTCATCCATTCCATTTCTGTAACACCTGGGGTAGGTGATCCCTCATGTTCACTGTTAACAGGCATGTTTACTGATGAATTATTACCTTCCTCCCTGAAGCCTGAGAAGTTGAAAGACTCATCTTCTGACATAGTTTTATCTTTAAACACTTGCTTCCCTCTTACAGTATCAGTGGACAAAGTTTTCCCACAGGCACATAAAATAACACAAATTGAATGCAAACTATGCACATAGCACTTACCATAACCACAACAAAAATGTGTTACTCAACCTTTCTGCCACCTTAGGAGAAAAACAACCTGTAAACTAATATATGAAAACAACACTTCCACTGACCCCACCTTGGTAAATCTTCTACCAGAAACATGCAACTGTTATTACCCCATACCAGCACATATAGTTCAAAGAATGTTTTGAGTTATTTTAGCAGTCAAATAACTCTCCCGGTCAAGCTCCCATGTTACGTTGGTTGTCCCTTATTACTTTGATAGTAAGGTTCTCACTACATGTTCTAGTGTGGGGTAGCTTTTTACTTAATGGCCTTATCTGTCTAGGGGTAATACTTACATTATGGTTGATCATCCTGAGTGTCTCTGATATCCTTTCACCAGCCCTCTTCACAGGTTATGTAAACTACTACTATAAAAATATAACTGTATTCTCAATAGATATGTACAGATTATACAATTACAGCCTCACATTTTCAAAACAAAGATCTACACACTCCATAGCTGTTCTCCACATGGTGTATTCCAACAACTTTTGTCCTTCTCTCTTCTTGACATAACTCTGGGCTAACCAGTGTTTTGACACACTTTAGTCACCCTGGGTATGGTGGCCACAACTTAAATTATAAAAACTCACCCCTGGAGCACACATAATGCCCCAAAAGATAGAAGGACCCAGAGATCCTGCCAGGTTGAAGGTCAGCCACAGAGAGAGAGAGTCAGTGAGAGGGAGAGAGAGAGAGAGCCTGGCTAAGCTCCTCCCACCAAAACAAAAGACTGTTGTCAAGCACAATTCTCCAGTTACCACAATTCTACCACACCTTAATTTACTTTTACAAAAAGAAATACAACTTTATAAACTACTTATTTAAATTGTGTGTGTATCTATAGGATAACCTATTATATTGAGAAAAAGGCTTGACCCAGCTGCCTCTCAGTCATAAGGTTGATCAGCCCTTATGACATTTAGAACTGAGTCCCCATCAATTCAATATAATTAGATATTCTAGAGTAACTGTTACTTATAAATACATGTTGGGTCCTATAGCCCCATAACACATGTTTCTTATATAATTTTGAAGAAAATGTCATAGATGGATTAATGAAAAATGTCTGTATTAACGTATGGAAGAAGGCAAGGAGGGAAGAGAGAGGAGAGCTTATTGTTTGGAAGGGGAATCCCCCCCCCCATCATAAGGACTTCAGGTATCAAAGCCCTATCCGGGGTTACTTCCCTTCTTTGTCTTTTACTGGCACTGGACCCCTGTGCAACTAAAAATCTGTCCAGAGAGCTCTGTTTCTGGTGTCTCTTTAAGATTTGACTATAATGGGACAAGGTATTGTCACTGAACATGTTGTAGATACGGCTTGTATCAGCTTGGTCCCGGGCAGGTGGACGCATCTGATATGTACGATTTCCAGGTGGAGGTATGAAACCCGGACCAAAATTTCACTCAAAAAAGTGTTCTGAATCTGAATTGTATGACATTCGGACCATTCGAAAACCGGAGTTCTACTGTAAAACAATTGCAAAACCACGAAATGGGGGTGGTTAGAATCCATGGCTAGTGAGTCATAAAACTCCAGGCCAGTGCGTAAGTAGACCTAGTTGAATGAATCTTATTGTAGCCAGCTGGCTCAGTGGCTTACACGCTGGCCATGGGTTCTAACCCCACCTGTTCCCTGGTTTTCCCATTACTGTTATGTTCATGAAAAGGGATTCTTGTAATTCAGATTTAATGGACAGTCAGCTTTAATAGACACTCCCTCACCCCCTTCCCCTCCCCTTCCCTTGGTCCAGTATATCAAGGGTTCACTTAATTACTAAGTAACCTTCAGTTCTTTGTGATATTTTAATTCCTGCATTATAGCGACAGCTGCTGAAGGTAATTTAGTTGGTACTGTACTACATGTAAGATAAAATATTAAATGGATCTGTTTAGTTATGATTATACAATTATAATAAGTGGAAAGAGAATAATGTAGTGTAATAGTTGTTAATATAAAGGTTAATGTGCTCTTGTTTTTTCAGAGGTTTGAAAGCTGGCATGAAAAGTCCTCTGCTTGTACGTGCTCAAGACCAAAGTTTCCCTCATGCAGACCTTGTTACCCTATTAGGGGCTCTTCATGCCCTTTATGTGCCTCTTGAGGTATGAATCTCTATTAAATTATGAATTTTCTTTTATGTTTCAACTTTTATTGATTTCATTCAATTTATACTTATACTTTCCTTTGGGAAATGTGGCTGATTAATTGTAACAGTCATTTTATCCCCAATCATACACATCCTCTTTCCTTATAATAGATCTTTATGAATATAATCTGTAAACGGACTTCATTACTGTTTCTTTTAAATACAGTGAAATAATGTTTGAGTCCTTCTGAATATATGATGGTCTGGTACGATGTGTCTTCTGGAATGAATTAATATTATAATATCATAACCACTGCATTTACTTTCCCATTTGACTATATATTCCCGATCAGTTGGTTTTACAAAATTGTGGGAAGTAGTAACCTGTGGGAACTAGAATATACCAAATTAAATCTCAAGGATATTGGATTGCTGGCATAGTATAATTTTACTGCCACTGACTATTGCATATGGATGGTCTCTTGCTGTTTACAGTACCTTAATTTGGCATCTGGATGTCTCGCCTGGAATGTATTTTTTTTTTTTTACACACCAGCCATCTCCTACCAAGGTAGAGTGAACAGAAAAAGAAGAAATATTCTCATTATCACTTGCTTGCCAGTAGTGTGCTGACATTACAGCTCATATGCCCATCCAAACTGCAGTATCCCCACCCCTCCTTTAGAGTGTAGGCACTGTACTTCCCACCTCCAGGATTCAAGTCCAGCTAACCGGTTTCCCTGAATCTCTACATAAGTGCTACCTTTCTCACACTCCAACAGCATGTCAAGTCACAAAAACCACTTACTCCTGTCTAATATGCTCACACACACCTGTTTGATGTTCAAGCCCATTGCATAGAAATTACTTTTACCCCCTCCCTCCAGCCATTCCTAGGACAACCCCTACCCTTCTTTACTTCCATTACAAATTTGTACACTCTCCAAGTCATTCTGTTTTGTTCCATCCTCTGAATGTCAAAACTAACTTAATAACCTCATTTCACCCCTCTGGATAATGCTTTTAGTAACCCTGCACCTTCTCTCTCTGCATAATATTCACATTACGGTTGCTCATAGATACATCATCATCACTGCCTGCAGCCTCCTCCTTGCTGCAACATTCACAATCCATCCTTCACTCCCATATAATAGTGTTGGTACCACCATACTCAAATACATTCTCCATTTTGCCTCTATGGATAATTTTTGTCTCCACTGATTACTCGGTTCGTCACCCATTTTTTTCCCTTCATCACAGATATTGAATTGGATCGTAGTATGCAATATATTAAACATGGACCCCAATTTTGGCTATGTTAATATAGGTGCTAGACCTTCTCAGCACAATATACAGTGGTCCCTCAATTATCGTCTTTAATCCGTTCCTGGAAGTGGGACTATTATCGAAATAGACGATTTTCGAATCAATTTTCCCCATAAGAAATAATGTAAATACAATTAATTGTCGTGGGGGTTCTTAAAAGGAGATTTGAGGGTTGAAGGTAGACACACTAGTTGGATGGTAACGATATATATTGTCAGACTGTGATGGGAGATGAAGCCCAGCCTGCCGTATCAATGCCTGGATGTCTATCTGCCGACTGAGAGGGAGGCAGAGGTATGAACGTACACATGCGCATCCCGTGACGTCACACAAACAGTCACTCGGCCTAAAAGGGATCTTCTATATAAAGCACATGGATGGTACTATGATACGCTATACAACACATATAAGGGGGATCAGCAACTATGCTGACAGCTCGGTCATGTTACGTATGTCGTCTCGACATATACTACTATACTATAGGCTGAACAGGCAGGTGGTTCTGGGCTGATTCTGTACAATAACAAAGACATATATAACTTAGAACTAATGGATGGTATCATAATGGATGTTAACATAATGAGTTTTACGTAATGGGTGTTAACGTAATCACTTTTAACGTAATGCATTACGACTTATAAGAACAATTCATTGTACAATATGGATGGAATTGATCGATCGATCTGTATTCATGCACTCTATGGATTCTGAGGAAGAATAAATATATATATATACAAGGTGAAATTAACAGCAAAGGCATCCGGTGCACACTCAGATCATTACTGTCAAATTCTCAGAATACGGAGGGAATGTGAATACGAAAAAAAAAAATTTCTGAAAAACTAATCAGTTAATAACAAACAGTTGACAATTTACTTAATCTCAGACATCTAGTTATACAGACTATGTACATTTAAACCCAATTCTGCAAGGGTGAGGTTTACATATGCAGAATGGTTATCATCTCTGGGAGGATCGAATTCCTCTGCAATGGCTAACACATGCCTTAACTGAGGGAGAACTGAACGAGTATCTACAAAAGATACTTGTGGGTTTCTCATTACTTGTCGAGTACACAAGGAGTAACGACATTCAGATTGAATATCTGACTGAGTATTTGAGGTAGAGGGTACAGAGTCAAGAGGATTTTCAGCATCTGTCACATTAGTCTGGGTAGCAATATCATCAACATCGCGTACTAATTTCATGTGATCTAAATGCGATTCTTTGTACTTACCAGTACTAATTTCTCTAACCTTATACTTATTGCCCGAGATATGTTCTACAACTCGATAAGGGCCGACAAACTTTTGATCGAGCTTAGGCATTTCGGATGTTTTGTTGAAATTTATCAGCATTACTCTTGAACCTACTTTTACTTTTGATGGCTTAGCACAGCTATTAGTTACTCTAGTAAATTCTGCTGTTGATTTATGAAGTGTTTCATGGATTCTTCTAAAAACACTTTGAGCCATGCTTGTACGAGTTGCTACGAAATCATCAGGGTTGTAATTGGGTTTCGGAGTGGAATATAACAACTCATAGGGTAAACGCTTGTCTACACCATACAATGCATAATGTGGAGTATCACCTATGGAAGCATTGTAAGCAGAATTTATGGCACATTGGACATCTGGTATAACTTCATCCCAAGTTTCACTATTGGGGTTGATAGTGGTTCTCAGGACATCAAGTACTTTCTTATTGGTTCGTTCGGCTAACCCATTGCTGGCAGGATGATGAGGAACAATGGTGGATTTAGAGATCTTGTACAAAGTACACAAATTTTCAAGAATCTCATTACAGAATTCACCTTCATTATCTGTTACTAAGGACTTAGGGGTGGTATGCCTGCAGATAATGCGTTCTTTAAACGCTTTAGCTACTGTCTCGGCACTCTTATCTGCAATAGGAACTAACTCACAATATCTGGTGAAATGGTCTACCATAACACACAGATGTTTGTTGCCTTGGAGGGAACATTTAAAATTGGTTAACAAGTCAAGGGCAACTCTTTCCCATGGTTCGCTAGTGGTTGGGTACACTTGGATTGGATTAGGACCATTGACATTTCCTTTATGTTGCATACAAACACTACATTTCTTAACATACTCGGAAATGTCAGCTGCCATACGTGGCCAAAAGTATTTCATTCTGGCTTGTTTCACGGAACGATCCATACCAGGGTGTGCAACACCTGGTGCATCATGAACTAGCTGTAGAGCTACGTTCACTAGTGACTGTGGAATTACTAACTGGTACACTTTTCTGCTTGGAGTACCCAACTCGGCTGTTCGATACAGTAATTCTTGGCTCATTACAAAGTCACTAATGGGTGCTGGTGGCTTCACAGTAAGAATAAGATCTTCCTGGAGCAGGAATTGAATCACACCAGACCACATGGGATCTGTTCTTTGCGCATTCTTTACATCCTCGATAGTAAATGGAGGATCTGCAGTAACTACACTAACGTGTCGCGATAAAGCATCTGCGACTACATTTGACTTGCCAGGTAAATGTTCAAAAGTGGGATTGAACTCTTGGATAGTCAAGGTCCATCTGGCTAACCTTCCAGTAGGTTGTTTGTTCTAGAATAAAGGTATCAGTGGTGCATGGTCTGTCAAGACATGAACAGAGTACTGGTAAATAATGTCTCGGAAGTGCTTTAAAGACCGTACTATTGCTAAAGCTTCTTGCTCCGTTACTGTATAATTACGTTCAGCCTTCATAAGGACTCGGCTAGCAAATGCAACTGCGTTGTACTTGCCATCAGTCTTCTGAGCTAGTACGGCACCTATGCCAATTGAACTAGCATCAGTTGTTAGATAGAAAGGCTTAGAAAAATCTAGGAATTTAAAAATAGGAGCGAACGTTAGCTTTTCTTTTAGTGTCTGGAATGCTCTTTCTTGACGGAAGGTCCAAACGAAAGGAGCATCTTTCTTAAGCAATTCAGTTAGCGGAGCTGCTATTGAAGAAAAATTTGCAATGAAAGATCTGTAGAAACCTGCTAGGCCCACAAAGGATCTTACAGCATCAGCAGTTTTGGGAGTTGGAAAATTTAGTACTGCCGTTACTTTACTTTGATCAGTCGTAACCCCTCTAGGAGTGACTACGTGACCCAGAAACTTAATTTCTGATCTGAAAAATTGACATTTAGACAGTTTGATCTTTAAATTGGCTTCTTCAAGCTTACCAAGTACTATATCAAGTCTTTTCAGGTGTGTATCCACATCTTCGGACATGACGATTACGTCATCTAAGTACACCATAAGTGCTTTACCTATAAGACCTCTAAAGATATTGGTCATGAGTCTAGAGAACGTGATAGGAGAGGATCATAATCCAAAAGCCATTTGGAGGAAGTGATAATGGCCTGTGGGAGTAGAGAATGCGGTTAACTCTTGGCTGTCCTCGTGAAGAGGGACTTGCCAAAACCCTTGTAACAAGTCCAGGGTTGAAAAGACTGTTATCTCCAATGTTGCGTAAAAGATCACCTAGAACAGGAAGTGGGAAGCGATCTGGAATAGCTTTCACATTTAACTTCCTAAAGTCTGAGACGAACACTATGACCCAAAGTGTTAGCAAGGAATAAATGGATCTTACTGTCTCTTACAATGTGTAAGGAAGGTTCAACAAATAAACCCTTGACCTTGCAGGAATCACTGTCAACTAGGACGTTAACACCATCTGGAACATTAGGAGCAACAACAGACACTAGTGAGAGCACTAGCCGCAACAGAGACGTCTTTCTGCAGACGGCATGTGACATCAACAAGAGATGGCATGACTAGTTTCAAGTAATCATTTTCCGACAAGGCGTCCCCTGTGGAGAAACTACTACTTGGACTAGCAGACATTGCAGGGATAGGCTGAGCACTCAAAGCAGTCTGAGCATCCTCGGACACTTGAGGCAATACACTATCTTGCATATCTGAAGGTGTAGGTGGAACACAGATGGGAGTGACAGAGTTACCAGTGCCAGACCGCTTGGGTACGCTACTGGAGAATGCATTGGCTTGTAAGGACTTAATCCATACATCATACTCTCCGGCAGTATGGCAGATTTCTGATCCAAGCTGGTAACCCCAAAATGGAACGATCAGGTCGAAAATTTGGGCATGCCATCGGTAAGGGTCGAGCACCGACCAGGGAAAGTAATCTGGTCGACAACAAGAAAAGCAGCAGTAAAGTCTCTACCCTGGATAGTAAAGGTGAGCGAAGTCTGACCTCGGACTCGCAGAAGGGAACCAGCTACTCCACTAAGGGAGGTTACAGTAGTTGGTTCAACGAGGAGGACACGGCATAACTGCTTCTCTTTAAACAAGCTAGACCTGATGATATTAACGTGCACACCAGAGTCCATGAACACATGAACGGGTGCATTATGGATAGAAGCTTGTACCAAAGGACCTATCGTTTCGTTAGGAGTTATATGCAAACAGAAAGGTGGGTTGTCATCGGAGAAGGCATTTTCTACTTCATCCCCAAATTCCTCTACGGCAGAGATGTGTGAAGCAGCATCAACAGCGAGATTGCCATTCTCAAGGCTGGCTAAGGCTTCATAGGAATTTTGAACTGGGATGGTGTACTCATTATCACCTACTGTCACGACTGGACGAGTAGACAGGGGCGCTCGGATTCCCCCGAATTGGAAGAATGAGCCTGGATCTGGTTAGTTTGAGAACCACGACGTCTGTTTCCTCTCCTGGCTCTGCGGTTGGAACGGCCATGGAAAGATCTAGGGTACTGCA
>NC_091297.1:12307839-12435129 GCF_038502225.1 Cherax quadricarinatus | reverse complement strand
TCCTGTTTCCACCTGTACTGGGGATTGACCCATAGACCTCATTGAGCCTAGTGCACTAGCAATTAGAAAGCTGCTGTCTTTATGGAGTCAGTATTTCTAATGCCTGTAGGTTTAGCACTTCTTTTTTTTTATTATACTATACATGTACTACTATTTCTAATACCTTTATGACTAACACCAGCTAGTACTGTATTTCAAATTATTAATCAACTGAGTGGCTCATGGCTTGGTTGATAGCATCCTCAGCTCTCAGAGGGTCTGGGGAATCGATCCCATTGGGGATGTTTCCTTAGACCTGCTGCCCCTTTTCACCTAGTTACCTTGATGTTAGACCAATGTGGGTCACATCCTGAGGAACAAGATTAGCCTCAGTTGCCTGAAATACCTTGCATAACCAGAGGCTTTCTATGCAGTATGCCAATGTCAGCTAGTTCTGTAACAGTTGTATGATGTACTTTTATAAATTACAGTGGACCCCCGGTTAACGATATTTTTTCACTCCAGAAGTATGTTCAGGTGCCAGTACTGACCGAATTTGTTCCCATAAGAAATATTGTGAAGTAGATTAGTCCATTTCAGACCCCCAAACATACACGTACAAACGCACTTACATAATTGGTCACATTCGCAGGTAATCGTTATGCGGGGGTCCACTGTACTAACATAAAAATGCAAGTACTAAACCCACATGGATCATAATGCTGCAAGGTATGATGTGCTGTGCTAAAGAAAAATCATAGTCGGTGCAATAAAGCAGTCTCTGGCAAAGTCAGGTGTAAGGTGGGGCATTTTCAGAAAAATATTTGGTCAAGGTAAGGATAGGCAGTATCCACAGCAGAGCTTTGCAGGCTTTGTTCCACTAAAGGACTGGTGGACAGGACCCTGAAGTGCCCTTTCATGATGAACAAAGGTAAAAAAAAAGAAAAAATAAATAAATAAATTGGCAACACTCAAACATTTGTTGAAATCTCAATTTTTGGGATTAAAATTGACTGCAAGACCATGATTAAGGGTGAGTACCTCTTCAAGGGGGGCTCCTTGGCGTGGTGAAGAGGCTCTTGGTCTGAGGAATTAGCCCTGTCGGTCTTCTTCCTCAGACCGAACCTAATTACCCCCCATTCTCCCCTCCCCTATCCCATCCTCCCCTTTTTCCATTCCTCCTCCTCCTCCTCACCCCTCCCTTTTGCCCTTCCTCTTTTTAGCCTTCGTGATTTCTCCCACAGGCGCGCTAGTTCCTAGGTAGGGGAAAGGACACCGGGGTCCATCCCATTCCGTTGAGGTTTCTTGGCGGTGGCGTAGTTTGCCGTGGAATCTGGATTGCCTAGGGATGTCCCGATCCCTCTCCGGTATCCCGGAGTAGCTTTGGGTGTCTTTTGGGCGACGGGTGTATCTCTGGAAGCCACCTTTCGGATTCCGGGGGTGGTGGCTGAAGGAGGTATGCTTTGTGGCGGATATCCGGCCGCCCTCTCTTTTGTCCACCGAGGTAGCTCGGCAGATGTGAGGTTGCTATCCCGGATTGCTGGTTTACTGGCATGAAGGGTAGGGTATGGCACGGGTTCCATGCTGCATCTGCGCTACTAGCGGTGTCGAGTCCTCTTGGGCGCGGAGGGAGATTTCTGGCCCTTTCATTCCTCCTAGGAACTATCCCTCCCCGGTCCCCCCTTTTTTTTTCTTTTTTTTATTTTTATTTTCTTTTCTTCTTTCTTTTTTTTTCTTAAAAACAAAAAGAAAGAAGTAACCTAACCATGGCAGCCCTAGTCCATGAACCTGGTACCCCCGGGCCCCTTCTTGATACCGCACCCCGTTCTGACCCCGCCTCGTCTTTGGACCACTCTTCAGACATTCCTCATGCCTCTGTACCTATTGCCGGTGCTGTTTCCTCACCCGCTTCAGGTACTGAGGCCTCGACTGACTCCTTCGATTTATCAGACCTTCGCTCTCCTCTGACTATGCTTCCGGCCTCTCCCTCTACGGTGCGGCAATTTTCAAATCGCCGACCCGTTCCACGTCGGACCAACTCTGGTCCCACGCCTAAACGTCAACGACAATTACCTGCTGATGATACTTCTCCACCTTCACCTTCTCGTTCTTCTCAGAAACGATCGACACGTCCTTCACTACCTTTCCACGCTCAGTTTCAGACTGAACAGTGGACTAAATTCTTCACTTTACGACCAACTTCCTCTACTGCCTATCTTTCTGACCATAGTATTGGCAAGGCACTCCTACGCCATGTTGGTAAAGATATTTCTTTTCATGCTCTTAAGAGCGGTACGCGCATCATTACCGTACAGAATGCTACCCAGGCTCGTGAGCTCTCTCGTCTTTCCCATATAGATACTGTTCCCGTCACCCTTGAAAAACATCATTCCCTCAATTCTTGTAGTGGTACCGTTATTCTGCCCCATACCATAGTTCAACAAAATTTCCAGACATGTGGCACCGACATTCTAGAACAGCTGGAACTCCAAGATCTCCCAATCCTCAAGGTAGACACTTACGTTCTTCCTGCCCGAGGGCGGAGACGATACCCTAGCAATGTGGCTCGTTTAACTTTTGACAGCCGAGAACTCCCATCCTCCGTTTATATAGCAGGACATCGGTTACAAGTTCGAAAGGTGATCCCTACACCACAACAGTGTAGAAATTGCTGGCGATTTGGCCATCCAGCGAAATATTGCAGATCTATCGCCGAATGCCCAGTCTGTGGTGCCGATGACCATTCTAATACGTCTTGCAATCGATCTCCCTCTTGCCTTAACTGTCATGAGGCTCACCCTTCGTACTCTCGCCGTTGTCAGGTCTATTTAAACGAGCGGGAAATCCGTTACCTCAAAGAGACAGAAGGTCTCCCTTATGCCATGGCAGTTTCTCATCTCCGCCTCCAAGGGAGACTCCCACGTGTTTCTTATTCCCGTGTTTCAAAACGTCCCCCCACTTCTGGTATCCCATCTTCTACACCCACCTCTGTGGTTACCTCTCCCATAATCACTCCTGTATCTAATCCTTTTGCTGTCCTCGGCTCAGACGTCCCTACTTCAACGCCTCAGTCTAATCTCGCTTCTTCGAGTTCTCTCTTACAAGCCTCAGTATCGACGAGACCTCGTACGACACCTCTTCCCAATCGTCCCTCTACTTCTCAAAAGTCAAAAAAAGGTCCGGTAACACCTCCGACCCATCTTCCACCTCCTCATTTTACCCTCCCTGTCTCTGTCCCTAGTTCTTCCCCTCTCACTGGCTCAGTTACAAGTGCAGAGGTTCACCCTCCTCCTCGTAATGTACCTTCCTCCCCTGTTCCCTCCCAAGTTTCTTCCTCTTCTGCCACCTCCCAGGTTCCTGTCTCTTCTGTCCCCTGCCACGCTTCTCCAGTTCCCTCCACCCTTTCGCCCCCCCCTACCTTGGTACAGTCCAATACAGTTCCAATCTTTACTCATCCTCCCCCTACCATTCCCAATATTGTCTCCCATACGACATCTCTGAATTCCGAAACACTTGAAGCAATCTCTGAATATATTGCAGAGACCAAACCATCAATGGACACTGATCCACCTTCCGCTCTTTCTCTCTCCTCTGCTCCATCTGCGCAACTCCTTTCTTCACAGCGCACCGTTCCTTCACTGCTTGAACATTTTCCACTGCCTCCGCATGTGGACTTTTCTAACCCTTCTAGTCCGTAGGAACCCTTACCTGCGGATTTCAAGTATCTTTATCATTGCCAATCATGGCCTTTTTACAGTGGAATATACGCGGCCTCAGGGGTAATCGGGGTGAGCTTCAGATGTTACTCTCCCAGTTTGCCCCTGTTGGTGTTTGCTTACAGGAACCAAAATTACACTCTGCTGTTATTTCTCACATCTCAGGCTATAATTTATTGTATTCTTCAGATCCTTTTCCTGATGGGACCTTTAATGAAAGTGCCCCTCTTCTCCGCACTGATATTCCGTACCATCAGCTATTTATTCATACTTCGCTGCATTACACAGCAGCCCGTATCCACTTACATAGGTGGTATACGCTCTGTTCTTTATATCTCTCTCCTTCTCGGGCATTATCTATTCCGGATTTTGCCTTCCTTGTTTCGTCATTACCGCCACCGATTCTGTTACTTGGTGATTTTAATGCCCACCATTTCCTCTGGGGAGGGTCTCACTGTGATTCCCGTGGAATTCAGTTAGAGGCTTTTCTTGCCACCCACCCCCTCCATGTTTTAAATACAGGTACTCACACCCATTTTGATCCTCGGACTCATACTCTCTCTTGCATCGATCTCTCAGTTTGCTCTTCCTCCGCCGCATTAGACTTTACTTGGTCTGTTCTCCCGGACTTACATGACAGTGATCATTTCCCAATCATTCTTACTTCCCCTTCATATTCGCCACCTCTTCGCACCCCACGCTGGCAATTTAATCGGGCAAATTGGAACCTTTACTCACACCTGACTGTTTTTAAAGAGGTTCCTTCTTCGTCCTCCATCGATGAGCTTTTACACCTCTTCTCGTCCTCCGTTTTCACCGCAGCTTCTCATTCTATACCCCAAACTTCGGGCAGGCATTCTCAGAAATGCGTGCCTTGGTGGTCTCCTGCTTGTGCTCGTGCAGTACGTTTGAAACGCGCTGCATGGGGCAGGTACCGGTACAATAGAACCACAGAGCGACTCCTTGATTTTAAACAGAAGCGTGCGATCGCTCGCCGTGTCATCCGTGACGCTAAACGCACTTGCTGGCGAGATTATGTCTCCACCATCACCTCTGCTTCCTCTATGAGTGCAGTCTGGAAAAAAGTACGAAAACTGAGTGGTAAATATTCTCCTGACCCGGCTCCTGTTCTGCGGGTTGCCGGTGTTGATATAGCAAACCCACTAGATGTTGCCAATGAAATTGGCAATCATCTGGTCCGTATTTCTCAGGGACTCCATCTATGCCCCTCATTTCTTTCCTCAAAGTCTGCCAGAGAGTTAGCACCCTTGGACTTTTCTTCTCTCAGAGAAGAACAGTATAATGTGCCTTTTACACTTCAAGAACTGGAGGCAACACTCTCAGCTTGTCGATCATCGGCAGCTGGGCCCGACGACATTCATATTCGTATGCTACAACATTTACATCAGTCAGCCCTTGCAGTCCTATTACGCCTTTACAATCTTATTTGGTCACAAGGAGTTCTTCCACAGCTGTGGAAATCCGCCATTGTTCTCCCTTTCCGCAAACCAGGCACTACGGGACATGAAACCTCCCACTATCGTCCCATTGCTCTTACCAGTGCAGTTTGCAAAGTAATGGAACGTCTAGTAAATAGACGTTTAGTGTGGTATTTAGAGACACACAACAGTCTCTCCACTCGTCAATATGGCTTTCGTAAGGGACGTTCTACCATAGACCCCTTACTGCGCTTGGATACGTATGTTCGTAATGCCTTTGCGAATAACCACTCAGTTATTGCCATATTTTTTGACCTTGAGAAGGCATATGACACAACTTGGAGGTATAATATTTTAGCCCAAGCCCACTCCTTAGGCCTTCGAGGCAATCTACCATCCTTCCTTAAGAACTTTTTAACTGACAGGCATTTCCGTGTTCGGGTTAATAATGTGCTCTCCCCGGACTTTGTCCAAGCTGAAGGTGTCCCCCAGGGATGTGTTCTGAGCACAACACTTTTTCTCCTTGCTATTAATGATTTGGCCTCTAGTCTTCCATCAAATATTTGGTCATCACTCTATGTTGATGACTTCGCTATTGCCTGTGCAGGCGCTGACTGTCACCTCCTTACAGTTTCTCTCCAGCATGCAGTCGACCGTGTTTCCAATTGGGCCACCACACATGGGTTTAAATTTTCCAACACTAAAACCCACCAAATCACTTTCACTAGACGCTCTGTCATCTCTGATCATCCTTTGTACCTCTATGGCTCACGTATCCCTGAACGTGATACAGTCAAGTTTCTGGGCCTCCTCTTTGATCGTAGGTTATCCTGGAAACCTCACATTACCTCTCTGAAGGCAACTTGTCACAGCCGGCTGAACCTTCTTAAAACCCTTGCTCATCTTTCGTGGGGAGCTGATCGTCGAACCCTCCTTCACCTACATTCCACCCTTATTTTATCGAAACTTGATTATGGTGACCAGATCTATTCAGCGGCATCTCCTGCTACTCTCTCTAGCCTTAACCCCATTCATCACCAAGGATTACGTTTATGCCTTGGTGCTTTTCGCTCTTCCCCTGTCGAAAGCCTCTATGCAGAAGCGAACGTTCCATCCTTATCCGATCGCCGTGATGCCCATTGCCTGCGCTACTATGTACGCTCCCATGATCTCCGCAATCCTTCCATTTATAGAATGGTCACTGATATTAGTAGACATTCTTTATTTGTTCGCCGCCCCTGCTTACTCCGTCCCTTCTCTCTTCGCCTCCATTCGCTCTTGTCTTCTCTTCAACTACCACCTTTCTATGTACATGTAGCATCTCACTTTTCCCTACCCCCCTGGGAAGTTCCAGCTGTTCGAGTCTGTTCTTTCTCCCTCCCTTGCTCGAAAGCCCAACTGTCTACGGTCGCTTCCCGCTCTCTTTTTCTTGACCACTTTCACTCTCATTCTCATGCCATTGCTGTGTACACAGATGGCTCTAAGTCTTCTGACGGCGTAGGATTCGCAGCAGTGTTTCCGGACAGCGTCGTACAAGGGCATTTACTATCTTCAGCTAGTATTTTTACTGCTGAATTATATGCCATCCTTACAGCACTTATCCGTATTGCATCTATGCCTGTGTCATCATTTGTGGTTGTCTCAGACTCCCTTAGTGCTTTACAGGCTATACAAAAATTTGATACACCTCACCCCTTAGTCCTCCGTATCCAACTTTGGCTACGCCGCATCTTTACTAAGCATAAAGATATTGTTTTTTGTTGGGTCCCTGGTCATGTTGACGTACAGGGCAATGAACAGGCAGACACTGCTGCGCGGTCAGCAGTACATGACCTACCAGTTTCTTATAGAGGTATTCCATGTACGGACTATTTTGCTGTAATATCTTCCCACCTTCACACCCGTTGGCAACAACGTTGGTCTACTATGCTCGGCAACAAACTTCAGTCTATTAAACCGAGTATAGGTTACTGGCCGTCTTCTTATCACCAGTGTCGAGGTTGGGAGACTACTCTCTCCCGTCTTCGCATTGGCCATACTCGTCTTACTCATGGATATCTCATGGAGAGGCGTCTTGCTCCTCTCTGTGAGAATTGCCAAGCTCCATTATCAGTCAGCCACGTTCTGTTGGACTGCCCACTTTATCAACGAGCACGCAGAATTTACCTCTGTCGTCGTCTTCGCCCCGCTGCTCTCTCTTTACCTTCCCTTCTCGCTGATGGACCCACCTTTCATCCGGACTCTCTCATTGACTTTTTGACAACGACTGACTTACTTCACAAATTCTGATACTTTCAGCCCTTTCTACTTGTATCTCTTGCTACCCTCTACCCCCGTACTATCCCCTGCCCCGCTGTTTTCTGTAACCTGCTGATCATCCCCCCTCCCTTCTGCCATCCAATTCCCTTGCTTCCTTCCCTACCCTGCAGCGCTGTATAGCCCTTGTGGCTTAGCGCTTCTTTTTGATTATAATAATAATAATAAGGGTGAGTAACTCAAGAATTTCATTTACAATTATTAATCAAAAGTGCTAAACCCACAAAGGTCATACACCACTGCAGGGTTGCATGTGCTAAAGATGAAATTACGAAGATCAGACCAGTGAGGTTAGGAGTATGCAAGAGCAGTCATTAAGTATGGGAGTGCTTAACTCATAGGGATTATACAGCACCTGTATGTGTGAGGGGGGGAGGGGGGGGTAGATGAAAGGCATTCAGGCCTAAGTCAGGTAATAGGAGCACAGATCCAGTTCTAGCTCAAGAGCCTGTTGCTAGCATCAAGGAACCTCCCTTGATGTTCCTGAGGGTAGTGGGGAGAGCTAAAGTAAAAAAAATAATCAGTTGGTGTAATGAAGTTGCTGACAGTCTGCATCAAAGGTGATAAATTTCACTTGGGGGGGGGGGATTTCCTCAAATTAGGTAATCCCCAGCAGTTACCTGGGTTTTCAATTCTGGATATACAGTGGTCCCTCGTTTTTCGTAATTAATCCGTTCCTGGAGCCGTTACTATAAACGAAATTTACGATTTGCGAATCAATTTTCCCCATAAGAAATAATGTAAATACAATTAATCCGTTCCTGGCACCCAGAAGTATTAAAAAAAAAATTTACATGAAATATACATATAGTACATAACAATACAATGGGAAATGATGAATGAAACATTAACAGTATAACACTTACCTTTATTGGAGATTCTTCTTAGTGTATAGGAGACTGGAGGAGGAGAGAGATTGGATTGTTTACAGTTTGGAAAGGGAATCCCCTTCCAGCAACACCTCAGGTACCAATTGCTTCTCTTCTCTGTTTCTTAATGCCACTAGGACCACCTTGAGAGTCACTAGTCCTGTCTCGCAAAGTAACTGTGGAGAGAGCTCTGTTTCTGGCATCTCTTTAACACTTCCCGAAAATGGCCCAAGACTTTGTCACTACATATTTCTCACCTTCTAAAATGAGTGGAATATTATGAAATATTTCGTAGCACTTGAGGGGACCTTCACTCACTGGTAAACAATGCCAGACTGGCTGGGTAGGGACGCCGCCCCAGCTCACACCGTGCATATGCGTCCCAGACGAACTACTATTCGCGAGTCAACCTATGAAAAGCGAGTCCATGTTTATACGAAAATACCCATGTGATTGGCGAAATTTACGATTGCCGAGAACTACGAAAAGCGAGGGACCACTGCACATTTTAATCAGGGGTTAGCACCACTCATACTGTATTACATGGATGGGGACCACTAAACCCATAGGATTCATACAGAGCCTGGGTGAATGCATTCAGGCTTCATCCAAGGAATTGGCACAGGTTCAGTTCCATAGATCAATAGTCCCTTGCCATCAAGGAACCTACATAGAGAAAAGGGACATTAAAGCACTTGGGGAATGGGAGGCTTTCAAATTTAGTGTTAAAGGAAGGATAAATCCAATTTCTTGGAATATTTACCCCTTTTAACTAAGCACCTATTTCAACGACCTTAACCATGTGAAGATTATCATAATAAAGAAGCACTAAACCTACTAGGGTTAGACAGCCATCTTGTAAAACCCTTGCCTGTACCCCAGCCAGAGTAGCTTCAACAGCCCAAACTCCTAAACAAAAATCGATGCACTGTCGCAATACGTGAAACTTTACCAACTGAAGACACTGCAGCCTCATGCTGTAGGGGCTATTTTTGTTTGCATGGCAGACTTTCCAGCTTTTATCTGCAAACCTAAAGTTAAAAAGTGAGTTGCTAGGAGCATGCGTTATGTTCAAAGAAAACCATTCTTTTCAGTAACGAAGGTTTATGCAGCACATCGATTAACCAGTGTCTACAAGCAAGAACAAATAGCCTGCCTGATGACACCACAAACCTGGTTACTGGAGCAATCATAACCAAGTGCTAAACCTACTAGGGTCAGTTACTGGAGCAAGAATGCATTCTAATGTAACAATGAGAATGCATTCTAATGTAACAATGAACCCATAAGGTTTGTATGCCTGGGATTGGGCGAAGGTGAGGAATGAGGTCTGATCCAAGGATATGAAGGAAAGCTTTAATTACTTGGATTAAGAGCCCCTTACTAGTATCAACCTCTTGAAGAGTGCCCTTGTACAAGAATCTGGCCACAGGGAGACCATGGACTCTTCCACAAATTTTGACAATTTTCATAACCATTTACCTGGATTATTATTATTATTATTATTATAATCAAAAAGAAGCGCTAAGCCACAAGGACTATACAGCGCTGCAGGGCAGGAAGGGAGCGAGGGCATCAGGTAGCAAAAGGGAGATGGACGAGTAATAGGTTACGGATAACAGCGGGGTAGTGGATGGTGAAAGGGTAAAGGGCAGCAAGAGACTGAACTAGAAAGGGCTGAGGGGAGTGCGAAAAGTATCATCAGAGTTTGTGGAGTAAATCAGTCGTTGTCAAGAAGTCAATGAGAGAGTCAGGATTAAAGGAGGGTCCATCAGCAAGAAGGGAAGGTAAAGAGAGAGTAGTAGAACGAAGACGACGTTGGAGGTAAATTCTGCGTGCTCGTTGATAGAGAGGGCAGTCTAACAGAATGTGGCTAATTGATACTGGAACTTGACACTGCTCACAGAGAGGAACAGGGTGCCTCTCCATGAGATACCCATGAGTAAGACGAGTGTGGCCAATGCGAAGGCGGGAGAGAGTGGTCTCCCAACCTCGGCACTGATGACAAGAAGACGGCCAGTAACCTATGCTCGGTTTAATAGAATGAAGTTTGTTACCGAGCAGAGTTGACCAACATTGTTGCCAACGGGTGCGAAGGTGGGTAGCTATTGCAGCAAAATAGTCCAGAAATGGAACACCTCGATAGGAAATTGGTAGGTCATATACTGCTGACCGCGCAGCAGTGTCTGCCTGTTCATTGCCCTGTACGTCGACATGACCAGGGACCCAACAAAAAACAATATCTTTATGTTTGGTAGAGATACGGCGTAGCCAAAGTTGGATACGGAGAACTAGGGGATGAGATGTATCAAATTTTCGTATAGCCTGTAGAGCACTAAGGGAGTCTGAGACTACTACAAATGATGACACAGGCATAGATGCGATACGAATAAGTGCTGCAAGAATGGCATACAGTTCAGCAGTAAAAATGCTAGCTGAAGATAGTAAATGCCCTCGTACGACGCTGTCCGGAAACACTGCTGCGAATCCGACGCCGTCTGAAGACTTAGAGCCATCTGTGTACACAGCGGTGGCATGAGAATGGGAGTGGAAGTGATCAAGAAAAAGAGAGCGGGAAGCCACCGTAGGCAGTTGAGCTTTCGAGCAAGGGAGTGAGAAAGAACAGACCCGAACAGCTGGAACTTCCCAGGGGGGTAGGGAAAAGTGAGATGCTACATGAACATATAAAGGTGGTAACTGAAGGGAAGACAAGAGTGAATGTAGGCAAAGAGAAAAGGGACGGAGCAAACAGGGGCAGCGAACGAATAAAGAATGTCTACTAATATCGGTGACCATTCTATAAATGGAAGGATTGTGTAGATCGTGAGAGCGTACATAGTAACGAAGGCAATGGGCATCACGGCGATCAGACAAGGATGGAACATTTGCTTCTGTATAGAGGCTCTCAACAGGGGAAGAGCGAAAAGCACCAAGGCACAAACGTAAGCCTTGGTGATGGATAGAGTTAAGGCTAGAGAGAGTAGCAGGAGAGGCCGCGGAATAAATCTGGTCACCATAATCGAGTTTCGATAAAACGAGGGCTGAATGTAGGCGAAGCAGAGTTCGACGATCAGCTCCCCAGGAAAGATGAGCAAGGGTTTTAAGAAGGTTTAGCCGGCTGTGACAAGTTGCCTTCAGAGAGGTAATGTGAGGTTTCCAGGTTAACCGACGGTCAAAGAGAAGGCCTAGAAACCTGACTGTATCACGTTCGGGGATACGGGAGCCATAGAGATACAAAGGATGATCGGAGATAACAGAGCGTCTAGTGAAAGTAATTTGGCGAGTTTTGGTACTTGAAAATTTAAACCCATGTGTGGTGGCCCAAGTGGAAACACGGTCGACCGCATGCTGGAGAGAAACTGCAATAAGGTGACAGTCAGCGCCTGCACAAGCAATAGCGAAGTCATCAACATAGAGTGATGACCAAATATTGGGTGGAAGAACAGAGGCCAAATCATTTATAGCAAGGAGAAAAAGTGTTGTGCTTAGAACACATCCCTGAGGGACACCTTCAGCTTGGACGAAGTCCGGGGAAAGAACATTATTGACTCGAACACGGAAATGTCTGTCAGTTAAAAAGTTCTTAAGGAAGGATGGTAGATTGCCTCGGAGGCCTAAGGAATGGGCCTGGGCCAAAATATTATACCTCCAAGTTGTGTCATATGCCTTCTCAAGGTCAAAAAATATGGCAATAACTGAGTGATTATTCGCAAAGGCATTACGAACATACGTATCCAAGCGTAGTAAGGGGTCTATGGTAGAACGACCCTTACGAAAGCCATATTGACTAGCGGAGAGACTGTTGTGAGTCTCTAAATACCACATTAAACGTCGATTTACGAGGCGTTCCATCACTTTGCAAACTGCACTTGTAAGAGCGATGGGGCGATAGTGGGAGACATCATGTCCTGTAGTACCCGGTTTGCGGAAAGGGAGAACAATGGCAGATTTCCACAGCTGGGGAAGAACTCCTTGTGCCCAAATAAGATTGAAGAGGTGTAAGAGGACTACAAGGGCTGACCGATGTAAATGTTGTAACATACTAATATGAATGTCATCAGGCCCAGCTGCCGATGATCGGCAAGCTGAGAGCGTTGCCTCCAGTTCTTGAAGTGTAAAAGGCACATTATACTGTTCTTCTCCGAGAGAAGAAAAGTCCAAGGGTACTAACTCTCTGGCAGACTTTGAGGAACGAAACGAGGGGCATAGATGGAGCCCTCGGGAAATACGGACCAGATGTGTGCCAAGTTCAATGGCAACGTCGAGAGGGTTTGCTATATCAACACCAGTGACCCGTAGAACAGGAGCCGGGTCAGGAGAGTATTTACCACTCAATTTCCTCACTTTTTTCCAGACTGCACTCATAGAAGAAGCAGAGGTGATGGTGGAAACAGTCTCGCCAACAAGTGCGTTTAGCTTCACGGATGACACGGCGAGCGATCGCACGCTTCTGCTTAAAATCAACAAGTCTCTCAGCGGTTCTATTGTACCGGTACCTGCCCCATGCAGCACGTTTCAAACGTACTGCACGAGCACAAGCAGGAGACCACCAAGGCACGCACTTCTGAGAATGCCTGCCTGAGGTTTGGGGTATAGAATGAGAAGCTGCGGTATAAACTGATGTCGAGAAGATGTGTAGGAGCTCATCAATGGAGGATGAAGAAGGAACCTCACTAAAAGCAGTGAGGTGTGAGTAAAGATCCCAATTTGCCCGATCAAATTGCCAGCGAGGGCTACGGAAAGGTGGTGAATAGGAAGGAGAAGTAAGAATGATCGGAAAATGATCGCTGTCATGTAAGTCTGGTAGAACAGACCAGGTGAAGTCTAGTGCAGTGGAGGAAGAGCAGACTGATAGATCGATGCAAGAGAGAGTATGAGTACGAGGATCAAAATGGGTGGGAGTACCCGTATTTAAAACATGGAGGGGGTGAGAGGCAAGAAAAGCCTCCAACTGAATGCCACGTGAGTCACAATGAGACCCCCCCCAGAGGAAATGGTGGGCATTAAAATCACCAAGTAACAGAAGTGGTGGTGGTAAGGATGAAACAAGAAAGGCAAAGTCTGGGATAGAAAATGCTCGAGAAGGAGAGAGATATAAAGAACATATTGTAAACCACTTATTCAAGTGGATACGGGCTGCAGTGTAATGCAGCGAGGTATGGACAAATAGTTGACAGTACGGAATATCATTGCGTAGAAGAAGGGCACTTTCATTAAAGGTCCCATCTGAGAAAGGATCCGAAGAATACAATAAATTATAGCCTGAGATAGGTTGGAAAACAGCCGAGTGTAATTTTGGTTCTTGTAAGCAAGCACCAACAGGGGAAAACCTGGAAAGCAACATCTGAAGCTCACCCCGATTACCCCTGAGGCCGCGGATATTCCACTGTAAATAGGCCATGATTGGCGATGAAGAAAATATCAGGAATCTGTAGGTAAAGGCACCTACGGACTAGAAGGGTTAGAAAAGTCAACGTGTGGTGGCATTGGAAGATGTTCAAGTAGCGAAGGAACGGAGCGTTGCGAAGAATGGGGTTGTGAAGATGGAGGAGAGGGAAGAGAAGGAACAGGAAGTGAATCAGTGTCCATTGAAGGTTTAGTCTCTGCAATATATTCTGAAATGGCTTCAAGTGTTTCTGAATTCAAAGATGTATGGGAAACCATATTGGAGATAGGAGGAGGAGGGTGAGTAAAGATTGGGACAGTAATGGACTGTACCAAAGTAGAGGGGGAGGGAAAAGTGTAAGGGACTGGAGATGAAGTGTGGGGGGGGACAGAAGAGGTAGAAACCTGGGAGGTGACAGAAGAGGGAGAAACTTGGGAGGGGACGGGGGTGGAAGGCATAGTACGAGGAGGAGGGTGAATCTCCACACTTGTAATAGAGCCAGAGAGAGGGGAAGAACTAGGTACAGAGACTGGAAAGGTAAAGTGTGGAGGTGGAAGAAGGGAAGGAAGGGGCAAAGAAGATTTGAGCAATGTGGATTTTTTGGACTTCTGAGTAGAGGGGCGATTGGTATTAGGTGTCGTACGAGGTCTTGTCGATACTGGGGCTTGTGAGGAAGGACGCGAAGATGTGAGAACAGACTGAGTTGTAGTCGGGACGTCAGAGCCAAGGACAGCAAAAGGATTAGATGCCGTAGTGGCTATGGGAGGGGTAACAACAGAGGAGGCTGCAGAAGATGGGACCCCAGAAGTGGGGGGACGTTTGGAAACACGAGAATAAGAAACACGGGGTAGTCTCCCTTGGAGGCGGAGATGAGTAACTGCCATAGCATAAGGGAGACCTTCTGCCTCTTTGAGGCAACGGATTTCACGTTCATTTAAGTAGACCTGGCAACGGCGGGAGTACGAAGGGTGAGCTTCATTACAATTAAGGCAAGATGGAGGTTGACTGCAAGATGTATTAGAATGGTCGTCGGCACCACAGACTGGGCATTCGGCCATAGATCTGCAATATTTCGCTGGGTGACCAAAACGCCAGCAATTTCTACATTGTTGCGGTGTAGGTATCACCTTTCGAACTTGTAACCGATGTCCCGCGACATATACAGAGGACGGGAGTTCTCGGCTGTCAAAAGTTAAACGAGCCACATTGCAAGGGTAACGTCTCCGCCCCCGGGCAGGAAGGACATAAGTGTCTACTTTGAGGATTGGGAGATCCTGGAGTTCCAGCTGTTCAAAAATGTCATTGCCACATGACTGGAAATTCTGTTGGACTATGGTATGGGGCAGAATGACAGTACCACTACAAGAATTGAGAGAAAGATGTTTTTCAATAGTGATAGGAGTAGTATCGATATTCGAAAGGAGAGAAAGATCATGAGCTTGGGTAGCATTCTGGACAGTGACGATGCGCGTACCGCTCTTGAGAGCGTGAAATGAAATATCTCCGTGAAATGAAATATCTCTGCCAACATGACGCAGGAGCGCTTTGGCAATACTATGGTCAGAAAGGTAGGCAGAAGAAGAAGTTGGTCTTAAAGTAAAGAATTTAGTCCATTGTGTGGTCCGAAACTGAGCGTGGAGAGGGAGTGCTTGACGTGTCGGTCGTTTCCGAGTAGAATGGGAAGGTAACGACGGAGCATCATCAGGAGATTGACGTTGGCGTTTAGGAGTAGGACCGGAGTTGGTCCGGCATGAAATGGGTGGGCGATTCGAAAATTGCCGTACCGTAGAGGGAGAAGCCGGAAGCATAGTCAAAGGAGAGCGGAGTTCAGACAAATCGAAGGAGTCAGTCGAAGCCCCGGTACCTGAAGCGGGTGAGGAAACAGCACCAGCAAGAGGTACAGGGGCATCAGGAGTGTCCGAAGAGTGGTCTAAACACAAGGCAGGGTCAGAATGGGGTGCGGTATCAAGAAGGGGCCCGCGGGTAGTGGTTTCATGGACTAGGGCTGCCATGGTTAGGTTACTCCTTTGCTTTTTGTTTTTAAGAAAAAAAAAGAAAGAAGAAAAGAAAATAAAAATAAAAAAAGAATAAAAAAAGGGGGGAGCGGGGAGGAATAGTTCCCAGGAGGAATGAAAGGGCCGGAAATCCCCCTCCGCGCCCAAGAGGACTCGACACCGCTAGTAGCGCAGATGCAGCATGGAACCCGTGCCATACCCTACCCTTCATGCCAGTAAACCAGCAATCTGGGATAGCAACCTCACATCTGCCGAGCTACCTCGGTGGACAAAAGAGAGGGCGGCCGGATATCCGCCACAAAGCATACCTCCTTCAGCCACCACCCCCGGAATCCGAAAGGTGGCTTCCAGAGATACACCCGTCGCCCAAAAGACACCCAAAGCTACTCCGGGATACCGGAGAGGGATCGGGACATCCCTAGGCAATCCAGATTCCACGGCAAACTACGCCACCGCCAAGAAACCTCAACGGAATGGGATGGACCCCGGTGTCCTTTCCCCTACCTAGGAACTAGCGCGCCTGTGGGAGAAATCACGAAGGCTAAAAAGAGGAAGGGCAAAAGGGAGGGGTGAGGAGGAGGAGGAGGAATGGAAAAAGGGGAGGATGGGATAGGGGAGGGGAGAATGGGGGGTAATTAGGTTCGGTCTGAGGAAGAAGACCGACAGGGCTAATTCCTCAGACCAAGAGCCTCTTCACCACGCCAAGGAGCCCCCCTTGAAGAGGCCATTTACCTGGAGGGTATTCCAAGAGGTCAGTACCCTGCAGCCTGGTCCATGACCAGGCCTCAGGGTTTAGGCTAAGGAATCGTATAGCACCTTGGGAATGGGAAGCAATTAGATCAGTCTAGCATCAAAGAACATTGGATGATTAACGAGATACAGCGTTGAGCCTGTAGGATTTACTCATAGTGGTCATCAGCACTTGGGTATGGAAAGAAAATCCTAGTTTATTATATGCAACATAATCAGGATTAACCCAAAAGGAAAAGATAATTACTCTTATGAAGTCCCTCACCTTGAAAGGAAGAAAAAAAATATTTGGTTTTTGTAAAACACTGCTAAAGCAAAGTTATTTTTATTGACGAGATAACTGATAAATATACACAAAATAATTTAAGCACATTCCAACTTTCATAAATTAAACCAGATACAAAATGCCTTCCTATGTTGTTTTGAATAAAAAAAATCTTTCAAATCATTTCTAGGAATTAAAATCCACATTAAAGGAAGCTAAATTTAGAACATCAAATTAATACTGGCACTTTTCTATGAGGGGTGAACTAAAAAAAAAAAGTTTCATCTTGGGGTATCTGCCATATTAAGTACTACATAAATTCCTATATAGTAACTGCTAATGGCCATAAATTTTAGATCTCGTGGAAATATTATAAAGCAATATTTTAATTTTTCTTTGACTAATGTAGGCTAAAAATTTTCTGCAGTGCAAGAAGTGATTAATATTGCCTTTAAAAAAATCAAACTAGGGGTAATTAATGAATTAGTCAACTTCCTCAATTTTAGGTCCACCTGCACTGCCACCTCCAGGGGCAGCTCCACCAGGCATACCGCCCGGCATACCACCTGGAGCACCCCCAGATGCGCCATACATTTTAGTTATGATGGGGTTACAAATCTGTTCTACCTCCTTTTGTTTATGCTCATACTCTTCTTTTTCAGCTAACTGGTTAGTATCCAACCACTTGATTGCATCATTACAAGCATCCAGTATTTTACTACAGTCTTCACCAGAAACCTTATCCTTGAACTTGTCATCTTCCACAGTAGATTTCATGTTAAAGCAATAAGACTCTAGACTGTTCTTTGCTGAAATACGTTCACGTTGCTTTTCATCATCAGCCTTATATTTTTCTGCATCCTGAACCATTTTTTCAATTTCCTCCTTGCTTAGGCGACCTTTGTCATTTGTAATAGTAATCTTATTTTCTTTGCCAGTTGATTTGTCCACAGCAGATACATTTAAAATCCCGTTGGCATCAATGTCAAAAGTGACTTCAATCTGGGGAACACCACGTGGTGCTGGTGGAATACCAGTTAGCTCAAACTTTCCTAAAAGGTTGTTGTCTTTGGTCATAGCACGTTCACCCTCATACACCTGAATAAGCACACCTGGCTGGTTATCAGAATACGTTGTAAACGTCTGAGTTTGCTTTGTGGGGATGGTTGTGTTGCGTTTGATTAGTGCAGTCATTACACCACCTGCAGTTTCAATACCAAGAGAGAGTGGAGCAACATCAAGAAGCAGCAAGTCTTGCACAGCTTCAGATTTGTCTCCACTCAAAATTGCTGCCTGTACAGCAGCACCATAGGCAACAGCTTCATCTGGATTAATAGACTTGTTTAACTCTTTGCCATTAAAGAAATCCTGGAGTAGTTTCTGTATCTTGGGAATTCTAGTAGAGCCACCAACCATCACAATGTCATTAATCTGACTTTTATCCATTTTAGCATCACGAAGGGCCTTCTCTACAGGATCAAGGGTTCCCCTGAAAAGGTCAGCACACATTTCTTCAAATCGAGCTCTAGTAATAGCAGTGTAGAAATCAACACCTTCATATAGGGAGTCAATCTCAACACTGGCTTGAGTAGAAGACGACAAGGTACGTTTTGCACGCTCACAGGCAGTACGAAGTCGTCTGACTGCACGCTTATTGTCGCTCAAATCCTTCTTGTACTTTCTTTTGAACTCTTGAATGAAGTGAGTAACCATACGGTTGTCAAAGTCTTCTCCTCCAAGATGGGTATCTCCTGCAGTAGATTTTACTTCAAAAATGCCATCTTCTATTGTCAAGATTGAAACATCAAATGTACCTCCACCAAGGTCAAAGATTAAAACATTACGTTCTCCACCCACTTTTTTGTCAAGACCATACGCAATAGCAGCAGCGGTAGGCTCATTGATAATACGAAGCACATTCATACCGGAGATGGTTCCGGCATCTTTGGTTGCTTGCCGCTGTGAATCGTTGAAGTATGCAGGAACAGTTATAACTGCATCCTTTACAGTGGCCCCAAGGTAAGCTTCTGCAGTCTCTTTCATCTTTATAAGAACCATGGATGAAATTTCCTCTGGATAGAAGGATTTCATCTCTCCTTTGTATTCAATCTGAATTTTGGGTTTCCCACCATCATTAATTACCATGAAAGGCCAGTGCTTCATGTCAGCCTGAACAGTAGAATCATTGAATTTTCTTCCTATCAACCTTTTGGCATCAAAAACTGTATTGTTTGGATTCATTGCCACCTGGTTTTTTGCAGCATCACCAATAAGTCTCTCTGCATCTGTGAAAGCTACATAAGATGGTGTAGTTCTGTTACCCTGGTCATTTGCAATGATCTCTACCTTCCCATGCTGGAAAACACCTACACATGAGAAGGTGGTGCCAAGATCGATGCCTACTGCTTTCGTCATCACCTAGAAGAAAAATATATTTATTAGCAGAGCAGAAAAGGGCTTCAGTAAGAAATTGTGAAATGCAGTATAACCTAACAGATGGCAAAGTTAGCCTTAATAATTACAGAAAATTAAATTTAACTACAACTTTACTACCCCTACCATGTCAAAAAGGGCACACCAGGGACTAGCTTATACAAAACATTTGTAAAGTGTAAAGAATGACCTCCATTTTATGACTTGCATAATCAGTATTGTCAACTTTTAGATCAGGAGTCCCCAAACTCGTTCTTTTGGGGTCATTACAATTGGGAAAAGATTCTCTATCATTTCATAAGAAAAATTTTTTTTTTTTTTCGGAAATTTTGTGACACCAGGAGACGCCTCAGGATTTGGGGTTGCAACAGTCAAGGGGTTAATATAAACAAATGCAAAGTTCTATACACTGGACAGGAAAATAACCATGCAACATATAAACTAAATGTAGATCTTAATATTACTGATTGCAAAAAATGATTTGGGAATTCTGGGTAGCAGTACGTAATCTAAAACCAAGACAACAGTGCAGGAGTGTTTGCAATAAAGCAAACAGAATCCTTGGCTTTATATCAAGAAGCATAAATAATAAGAGTCCTCAGGTTGTTGTTCATCTCTATATATCCTTGGTTAGGCCTCATCCTGAATATGATGCACAGTTTTGGTCACCGTATTACAGAATGGATATAAATGCTCTGGAAAACGTACAAAGCAGGATGACAAAGTTGATCCCACGTATCAGAAACCTTCCCTATGAGGATAGGCCGAGGGCCCTAAATCTGCACTCTAGAAAGATGTAGAATGATCGAGGTGTATAAATGGAAAACAGGAATAAATAAAGGCGATATAAATAGCGTACTAAAAATACCTAGCCAAGACAGGACTCGCAGCAATGGTCTCAAGTTGGAAAAATTCAGATTCAGGAAGGATATAGGAAAACACTGGTAACAGTTGTGGATGAGTGGAACAAACTCCCCAGTACAGTTGTAGAGGCTAAAACATTGTGTAGTTTTAAAAATAAGTTGGATAAATACATGAGTGGGTGCAAATTGGACCTAGCTAGCTTGTGCTACTAGGTCAGATGCAGTGCTCGTTCCTCAAGTGAATGTGACTTGACGTAACTAGGGCATTGGCTTAAGCCAGTAGGAGACTTGGACCTGCCTCACATGGACCAGTAGACCTGCTGCAGTGTTCCTTATGTTCTTATGTGATGACAAGCTTTACAATAAATCAATAAATCTTGCACAAGGGATGAACATGGAGAACATATAGCCAAATTTAACCCTTTGGGGGTTTCGGACATACTAGTACGTCTTACGACCCAGGGTTTTTGACGTATTAGTACGCCTAAATTCTAGCACCCTCAAATCTAGTGAGAAAGCTGGTAGGCCTACATATGAAAGAATGGGTCTATGTGGTCAGTGTGCGCAGTATAAAAAAAAAAATTCTGTAGGGCACAGTGCGTAATGAGAACCCCCCCCCCCCCCGAGTGTTTTTGGATTAAAACAGCGACTTTGCACTGTTTTCGTATGATATTTATTGTTGCATTTAGTTTTCTTGGTCTCATTTTATAGAATGGAAGACATATTACAGAAATTGAGACGATTTTGGCTGGTTTTACAATGAAAAGTACCTTAAAATTGAGTTCAAAGTATCAGAAATGTTCGATTTTTACCAAAGTTCAAAAGTAAACAAATCATGCCAAGCATCCAATACACATCAACTGGCGAGTCTAATTCTTTCACAAGTGTGTTGATTTTATACCATTTCTACACTAATGCAGTACTAGTCTGCATAACAGTAAATCTTATATTTTTTTGAAAGAAAAATTCGAAGTGGAAAGCCAAAGAAATATAAGAGAACTTGTTATTTTAGTGCCAGGAATCTTTCTTGTTTATTATGGACCCTATTCGGAAATTGGCATCTTTTGAAATTTGTGAGAAATTGGCAAAATTGCTAAATTCTGACCACTTTATTGGATAGTTGAAATCGGTAAATGGGTGGCTTCTTGTACTCATTCGATAGAAAAAAAAAAGTTATAGCGAAATAGTTATGATTTTTGTCGACTAGTACACTGGAATTGGCTGAAAATAGGGCTCAAAGTGGGCAAAATTGCCGATGCGTAAACATCGTCGAGACCGCTAACTTCGCGAGAGCATAATTCCGTAAGTTTTCCATCAAATTTCATACTTTTGGTGTCATTATGATCGGGAAAAGATTCTCTATCTTTTCATAAGAAATAATTTTTTTTTTTAAATTGGCCGACCCTGAGAACAAGTCTCTGAGAGGACCTTTCGACCCCCAAAAGGTTAAATCAAAAGACCTGCAAAAAACCCTCACAGTTATAAACATCTACAGAGTACCACAGTCAAACATTTACCAATTTAGTGAAAAACTAGGAAACATGATTACTGATGCACATGAATAAAGACCACCTACTACTAACAGGAGATTTAAACATACTACACGACCAGGACCCACAAGTAACCGAATTCACAAACGCAATGAGTAACTGCCTGTTGCTACCAGCAATATCTAAAACTACAAGAATCACCAGGACAAGCATCTCCTTAATAGACCACATCTGGACAAACACCATATCCCCTTTAACCCTTTGGTCGTACTAGTACGTCTTACGCGTAGGGGTTTTTGACGTACTAGTACGCATAAATTCTAGCGACCTCAAATCTCGCG
The DNA here is from genome assembly GCF_038502225.1 of Cherax quadricarinatus. Lineage (NCBI taxonomy): Eukaryota > Metazoa > Arthropoda > Malacostraca > Decapoda > Parastacidae > Cherax > Cherax quadricarinatus. The sequence goes on along the minus strand of NC_091297.1, from coordinate 12,413,267 downwards.
CGAAAAGGCTGGTAGGCCTAGGTGTGAGAGAATGGGTCTGTGTGGTCGGTGTGCGCGGTAGAAAAAAAATCTGGGACCCAGTGGTGCAATGCCCTCTTAGTAAACAATGTCCACCATGCCTCGCGGTAAGAAGGTCCTCACTCCTCGGCGAACTGGGACACTTTTGTTCCCCAGTGACAGTTCTAATAGTGATGGAAGTGCCAGTGAAGATGAGTTTCATGGTTTTAGTGAGGTTTTGACGGAAACTAATGACCATAATATCGGTAATAGTGAGGAAAACCCAGACGACCCTCAGCCTTCCACCTCTGGTGCTGGGCCCTCTTGTTCACGTTCAGTTGTTCCAGAACCCAAGAGGAAACTTCTATTTTCCCAAATCCCAGACTCAGATGAGAGCATGGGTGATGATAGTGATAGTGAATATGAACTACAAGCTCTTCAAACTAGTTCCAGTAGTGATAGTGAAGTGCAATATTCCCCAGTGAAGCGTCAGTATATACGACGATATATGCGCTCTGGTAGTGTGCCATATGTTATACCAAGGGGAAGGAGTGTATCTCGGAGTACATCCCGTGGCTGTACAACAGGAACAGACAGTGAAAATGACAAAGATACTGTTGCAATTGGGATGGAAAATGTGCGTGGTGGTAGTGGTGCCGGTGGTGAGGCACCAGCAGTGGGCCATGCTGCCACCCACGCCGCTGCCTCAGCTGATCTAGAACAAAGGCCACCATCCCCCACTCACCCACCACACCAGCCTCCACAACCACAACCACCTGTCATTGTCCAGTACCCACCAGCAGACCGCACCTGGGATTGGCAGGAAGCTGTCAATTTTGTTCCAAATCCCCACCAGTTTGATGACAGCCAAAGTGGAATACGGCCATCTTGTGCACTTGGGAACAATGCCACTGAACTGGAATGTTTCAAGTTATTCTTTGACGAACCACTGATGAAAAGTATTGTCATGGAAAGCAACACATACTACGAGTACACCATGGCAAACATTACTTTCACCAAAATCACGTCTACACCAGTGGAAGGAGGCAACTGTGGCTGAGATGTATCTTTTCTTTGCCACAATAATGCTTATGCCACATGTGTATAAGCACAAAGTGAAATCATACTGGTCAACAGACCCCCTGATTGCAACACCAGGTTTCAGTGATATAATGCCAGTGAATCGATTTGTGCTAATGTTACGTATGCTTCACTTCTCAGATAAAACCAGGCCTGACAGAACTGACAGGTTATATAAGATTAGGAATGTGTTTGTGTATCTGAAACAGAAATTCAGTACGCATTTTTATCCCTTCAGGAAGCTTGTAATTGACGAGTCTTTGATTCTGTTCAAAGGAAGACTCTTTCAAGCAGTACATACCAAGCAAGAGGAAACGCTTTGGTATAAAGTTGTTTGTGCTTTGTGATTGTTACAGTGGTCTGGTATTGGATATTGTGTACACTGGAAGTTATACATTGCAAAATACCAGGAAGTTATTGGGCATCTCAGGTGATGTGGTTCGAACAATGATAGAACCATACCTTGGTAAGGAGCATATATTATATACAGATAACTGGTACACAAGCCCCTCACTCAGTGATTTTTTGCGAGTGAACATGACAGATGTGTGGCACAGTGCGTGCAAATCGGAAACATATGCCCAGGTTTGACGCTGGCACTCGTAGAGGTGAGGTGCAGGCGTTTGCTGCCAATGACATGGCATTTCGGTGGCATGACAAACGAGATGTCACACTGTTGTCATCAATTCACCCTAATGAAATGGCAGACAGTGGCAGGCAGCATAGAGAGAGAAATGAACCCATTCTAAAACCTCCAGCTGTGATTGATTACACCTTCAACATGCGTTCAGTGGACAAATGTGACATTCAGATTGGGTTTGCTGATTGTGTTCGCAAGAGTTATAAGTGGTACATCAAACTGTTTTTCCATCTTCTGGACATTTCCATGCTCAATGCTTATATGTATAAGATGAGCACCAGAAACATACCACAGTACGGCGAATTCTGTTTGTCTGTCATCAGACAAATAGTATTCAAGTACCAAGGAACAGCACCTGCAATTGACCGCCCACCAAATTTTCAACAACTACCTGCTCGTCTGAAGCATGGTGATCACTTCCTGGTAAAACTGCCTGCTACTGCTTTGAAGAAAAAGGCTCAGAAGAGGTGTTACGTCTGTGCACATACAAAAAAACGCACACAACAACGCAGAGACACTCGTTTTATGTGTGAGGAGTGTAAAACTCCACTGTGCATTACACCATGTTTCAAAGAGTTCCACAGGCTTCAGAACTTCTAGAAACATTCCCCATGACTGTATATGTGTATATAAAATATAGAAAAATAGTAATAAACAACATTTCATATCGTTTGTTTGTGTAAATATTTTCTGTAAACAAAATGACAACAGTGTTTACGCCCTTATTGTGTAGTATTGAAAAAGAAATAACTTACAAAATACTGATCATGTTGGCCTCAGAGGCCATAAAAGTTACTCAGAAAAAGAAAAATTGAAAAATAATTGAAAATAGTACATAAAAAAGTAAATAGAAAAATACCGGGTGACGGCAGTCGGCGATGTTACCATATGTTGTTCAATTTTGGCAAATTTCATGCCTCCATATCTCGGTAAGTATTGACGTTAAAATTTTTTTGTTTAGCCTATAATGTTTAGAAAAAAAAAACTTAAGAAAAAATATTTTTTTTTTTTTTTTGAAATTTGGCCGACCCTGAGAACGAGTTTCGGAGAGGGCCTGTCGACCCTCAAAGGGTTAAAATCAGGCATAATCTCAGACAACACTACAGACCACTACCCAACCTTTCTCATAACTAATCTGGGCAAACTGCCACGAGACATTACTAAAGTAACCTTTAGACTACATAACGAGACAGCAGTTAACAACTTTATAGCAGCTATGAATAACTGATTGGCAAAATGAGCTTGAAACATACAGCGACGAGATTCCAAGATAACCAACCTCGAGAATAAGATCCAAAACCTTGAAGAGAAGATTACATCGGGAAGTGTTGACACAGAAAATACTCTAAAAGCAGCTACAGCCAGTCACACTGAGCAAATAACAACAATAAATATGAAGGTTGAAGAAGCAATCAAGGACTGGAATCAGAACATGCACACTCGACTAAATGAATACCTTGATTTCCAAGACGACAAAACTGAACAAGATAAGTTGTCTGATGCAGTTATAATAAACAGTCCACACATTCCTAGCGACATAACACAAGCTCAGTGCAAAGAAACTGCTGTCAGGATAATACAGGACCACGTACAAGTCATCGTGCAAAACAATGAAATCAAAGAAACACGTTTGCTAGGAAAACCAGGAAGTAAACACAGTATAATGATCAGACTTCATTCATACGATAAAAGAAAGGACCTAATTAAATCAGCAATTACAATGAAAAATGGAGTGTACATAAATGAGTGTCTAACAAAAAAACGTCAAAACCTTCTGTTCAGGCTGAGAAAACTTAAACAGGAAAACAAAATACATCAGTGTTTCACGCGAGATGGGAAAATACTAGTAAGGAAAACATCAACAGGACAACAATATACCATCTCAAACGAACATGATTTCTCTACCTTCCTTAGAAAAGCTGACATTTCTGTAACAGATTAGATAAGTGCCCTTAATACATATATACGTGTGGTGCATATAGTGTACGTTACTATTATATTGTACATTATTATTTTTATTATTTTTCATCACTAGCTAATGCCAACTACCTCCAATACTCTATAATTCTTTCTTACTGCTATTAATTTCTCATAATTTTAAATTACAAGTCAAATCTTACTCCAAATTAATAATATTCATTTTTTCTTACCTGTCCATTTAATTTTGTTTATCACTACTTGTTTTTTAGTCACTTTACATTGTGTATGCAATTAGTGTATATTCCAATTACTTTTTTGCAAGTACCAAAACTATCTTTTGCTAGCTAGTACCAACTACCTCATTTTTTTTTTTACTTTTATTGTGCAATAAACTGCTCAATTTATCTAATATTACAAATCAGATCTTACTCCTAAACCAATATTTTTTCATAGTGACCATCTGTCCATTTAACTTTGTTTACCATTTATTTATTTATTTATTTATTTCCAATTTGTGCACACATACAGAGGTACAAAAAAAATACAGATAAGAGCAGTATGCCAAAGCCACTTATACTATGCATAGCATTACGGGCTGGCTTAAAATTAACTTAAGATTAACTAAGCAATGATTATTATTATTATTATTATTATTATTATTATAATCAAAAAGAAGCGCTAAGCCACAAGGACTATACAGCGCTGCTACTAAGCAATGATGAAATCAGTGATAAAACATTAATGTAAACAGATAACTATAAAGCACAAGTGAGTATTACAAAGACAGGTCATATGGTTGCATTCAGTTAGGTAGTGATTCTGTTAGGTAGTGTATTTAAAAAATAATAAAGTTAGATTGGGTTTTAGGTTTAACATTACTTAATTTTAGTCCCTTATATATTTTCTCCTTTATTTTAGCTTTATATAACTACCCTAGCTTATACATTCACAATTGTTAAAATAATCAAGGTGCTATTCTCAGGTGCTAAAGTAGAACAAGTTCACAATTTTGCCATTATATTCCCAAGCTCCATTATTTGATCATCACTTTATTTGTACTAGTCCCTTTTATATTGTCTCCTTTATTTTAGCTTAAAAAAAAAAAAAAAAAAAACTACCTTAGCTCATAATTTTACTTTTGTTAAATAATTCAGGTGCTATTTTTTAGCTTAAGACTATTTACTTTGTTTTATACTTAATTCTAACTATAGATTCACTACAAATCTTATGATTACAAGCATTGATCCAGATACCAACCTCTTATTTAATGACTTAAATGAATCAAACAGTTACTGTAATTACTACACTGCAGAACAATCAAAGGCACTTCTCAGTGCCAACAACAACATAACTATCTTTAACTACAATATCAGATCTTTAAGCAAGCATTACGATGACCTCATAGCATTACTAAATTCCTTACATGCCAATATGTCCATCATTACACTAACTGAAACCTGGCTAAAGCCTGATAGTACAGATGTCTATGCCATTCCTGGTTACACAACCATACACAACTGTAGGCCAGACCAACAAGGGGGTGGCACAGCCATATACTACTCAGACCAACTAGAATGTATCACTAATACTTGCACAAGAGATGAACATGGGGAATATATAATAGCCAAATTCAAATCCAAATACCTACAAAAACCTCTCACATTGATAAACATCTACAGAGTTCCACAGTCAAACATTAGCCAATTTAGTCAAAACCTAGGAAGTATGATAACTGATGCACGCATGAACAAAGATCACTTACTACTCTCAGGTGACTTCAATATAAATCTCCTGCAAGACCAGGACCCACACGTTACTGAATTCACAAACACAATGAGTAACTGTATGTTGCTACCAACAGTAACAAAACCTACAAGAGTTACAGAGACTAGTGTTTCCCTACTTGACCACATCTGGACCAACACCATATCCCCTTTAAAATCAGGCATAATTACAGATAATACCACAGACCACTACCCTACTTTCCTCATAACAACTCTTGGTAAATTACCCCAAGACACTACTAAAGTCACCTTCAGACTTCACAGTGAGGCAGCCATTAATAACTTCACAACAGCAGTAGCAAACATTGACTGGCACACTGAGCTAGAAATCAATACAGATATTGACGAATGTATTAATAATTTTCTAAAAAAGACTCAATACCTCTATAACAAGCACTGCCCTAAAAAAACTAAGCAGATGACAGCTAAGAGACTGAACAGTCCCTGGCTAACACCCAGCATTCTCAAATCCATAAATACAAAACACCAATATGAAAAACAGTACAGAATGGGTCACATAACCAGAGACCAAACAAAACGTTACTCGTCAATCCTAACCAGCCTGATAAGAAGGGCAAAAAAATTGTATTATGAGAACAGATTATCCAACTTACGAGGTGATATAAAAAAGACCTGGAAAACCCTATCAGAAATTCTGGGAACAAAAAAGATATCACGAAATAGCGAAATAAAATTAGCAAAATCAGATGAACCCCAACTCCCACCAACAGAAACAGCAAACAGACTCAATGATTTCTTCTCCACTATAGGACAAAACCTTGCCAATAAAATCCCAAGCTCAGATACCCCACCAAATGACTACCTCACCGGCAACTACCCGAACACACTGTTCCTAGCTCCGACTAACCCATACGAAGTCTCCCTTATTATCAACGCACTAAAAAACAAGGCAGGAGATTTAAATACCTTACCACCCTTTATATACAAAAAAGTGTCACAAGTGCTATCACCAATCATTGCAACACTAACAAATCCATTGAATCCTCCACCTTCCCTACAGTACTCAAAATAGCAAGGGTCACCCCGATCCACAAAGGAGGAGACCAAACAGAGTTGAATAACTATAGGCCAATATCCAACTTACACCCTCTCTCAAAAATCTTCGAAAAATTAATTCATAAACGAATCTACTCCTACCTTATCTCCCAAAACATACTCAACCCCTGCCAATTTGGATTCAGGCCTAATAAAAATACTAATGATGCTATTATACACATGCTAGAACATATATACACTGCAATAGAGAAAAAAGAAGTCCCACTGGGGATCTTCATTGACTTACGTAAAGCTTTTGATACAGTTGACCATGACTTGCTCCACGTAAAATTGTCACACTATGGTATAAGAGGGCACTCCCTCAACTACCTCAAGTCATACCTCAGCAACAGAAGCCAATATGTGTACGCAAATGGGGCAAACTCTTCTGCACAACCAATTACAGTTGGTGTCCCACAGGGAAGTGTCCTTGGCCCTCTTCTCTTTCTCCTATACATAAATGACCTACCAAATGCTTCTCAATTACTCAAACCCACACTATTTGCTGATGACACAACATACGTCTTCTCCCACCCGAGCCCAGTCACGCTAGCCAATACTGTAAATACCGAATTACAGAAAATATCTACCTGGATGAGTACTAAAACTTACACTAAACATTGACAAAACCTACTTCATTCAGTTTGGTAACAGAGCTACAGATGTCCCTCTTAACATGATGATAAACGGATCACCTATCACAAAGCTAACAGAGGGAAAATTCTTAGGAATCCACCTTGATAATAGACTCAAATTTCATACACATATACAACAAATTTCTAAGAAAATTTCCAAGACTGTAGGCATACTATCGAAGATACGGTACTATGCTCCACAGTCAGCCCTCCTGGCCCTATATCACTCTCTTATTTACCCCTATCTCACCTATGGAATTTGTGCATGGGGCTCAACAACAAGTAACCATCTCAGACCACTAATTACCCAACAAAAGGCTGCAGTTAGAATGATAAATTCTCACTACAGGCAGCACACTCCACCAATATTCAATACACTCAACCTACTCACCATACAAAACATCCATACTTATTACTGCACCTATTACATACATAGAACACTCAACTCTGATATTAACCCTCCCCTCAAACATCTCCTTGCCAACCTCAACAGAACACATGACCATAACACAAGGCACAGATCACTCTTTGATATTCCTCGTGTCCATCTCACGCTATGCAAAAACTCAATGCACATAAAAGGCCCTAAAATCTGGAATTCATTACCTGTAAATATAAAAGAAACACTACCTGTTTATAAATTCAAGTCTTCTCAAAGATCACTTACTCACCCAAAACCAAATAAATACTGAATAACTGAACCTTATAAATTGTATATCTTAAATGTTTCTCACAATTATATCACATAAATGTTAAACCTAAAACCCAATCTAACTATTATTTTTTAAATACACTACCTAACAGAATACTCCATTCTACTGAATTTACAACAATGTATGCAACCATATGACCTGTCTTTGTAATACTCACTTGTGCTTTATAGTAATCAGTTTACATTAATGTTTTTCACTGATTTCATCATTGCTTAGTTAATCTTAAGTTAATTTTAAGCCAGCCCGTAATGCTATGCATAGTATAAGTGGCTTTGGCATGCTGCTCTTATCTGTATTTTTTTGTACCTCTGTAAGTGTGCTCAAATTATAAATAAATAAATAAATAAATAAATAAATGTATAAATAATTTTCTAAAAAAGAGCCTCCATCACAAACATTGCCCCCCAAAAACTAAACAGATCACAGCCGAGACTAAATAATCCCTGGCTAACACCAAGCATCCTCAAATCCATTAACACAAAGCACAAATATGAAAAACAGTATAGAATGGGTCAAATAACTACAACAGTCTAAACGTTACTCGTCAGCACTCGCCAGCCTGATAAGATGATCTAAAAAATTGTATTATGAAAATAGATTGCGTAACATCAAAGGTGATATGAGAAAAACCTGAAAAAACCATCTGAAATTCTTGGAACTAAAACATTATTCAAAAACAAAATCAAACTAACAAAATCAGATGAACCCCTACTCACACCAACTGAAACAGCAAACAGACTCAATGTTTTCTTCGCCATAGGAAAAAACCTAGCGAACAAAATACCAAGCACAAACACCCGTCCATCAGACTACCTCATAGATACCTACCCAAAAATGCTATCAGTAGCTTCAACCAACCCCATAGAAGTTATGCTCATCACAAACGCCCTTAAAAACAAGGCAGGAGACAAACAACTTGCCTGCTTTTATGTACAAAAAAGCTTCTCAAGTATCGTCACCAATTATTGCAACGCTCTTTAACAAATCCATTGAATCATCTACCTTCCCAAAAATCCTCAAAATAGAGAGGATCACTCCGATCCACAAAGGTGGTGACCAAGCTGACTTGAATAACTATACATTAATATCTAACTTACCACTGCTCTTAAAATTAATTCATAGACGGATCTATTCCTACCTCATCTCACACAACATATTGAACCCTTGTCAGTTTGGATTCAGGAACAATAAAAGCACAAATGATGCTATCATACACATGCTAGAACTAATATATACCACACTCGAATAGAAAAGTCCCGCTGGGCTTTTTCATTGATTTACGTAAAGCTTTCAATACAGTCGACCATGAACTGCTGTACTCCAAACTAACGCACTATGGTATCAGAGGCCACTCCCTCAACTACCTAAAATCATACTTTAGTAACAGAACTCAAAATGTGCGTGCAAATGATGCAAACTCTTCCACCCAACCAATCACAGTACGAGTCCCACAAGGAAGTGTCCTTGGACCACTCCTCTCACATCTACATCAATGATCTACCAAATGCATCACACCTACTCAAACCCATATTATTTGCAGATGACACTACATACGTCTTTTCCCACCCAAACAGTCCATGCCGAATAGCAGAAAATATCTGCCTGGATGATTAATAAACTTACCCTGAATACTGATAAAACCTATTTCATTCAGTTTGGAATGAAAGCTGCAAATGATCCAATTAACATAACGCTAAACGGATCATCAGTCAAGACTGAGGGAAAATTCCTAGGTATCCACCTTGACAGTAGCCTTAAGTTCCAGACACACATACAACAAATCACCAAGAAAATCTCCAAGACTGTAGGCATACTATCAAAGATAAGGTACTATGTTCCATAATCAGCTCTCCTGGCACTGTATTATTCACTCATATACCCTTATCTTGCATACAAAATTTGTGCATGGGGATCAACAACATCCAATCACTTAAAACCCCTAATAAACAAGCAAAAGGCAGCAGTAAGAATGATAAATTCCCACTCCCGCCAGCATACTCCACAAATTTTCAAGTCTGAATCTGCTCACCATTTAGAACTTCCACACTTATTCATGTGCCTACTACATACACAGAACAATACACGCAAATATAAACCCTCCACTCAAACTTCTCCTCACCAACCTAAACAGGACACATGATCACAACACAAGACACGGATCTCTTTTTGATATACCTCGTGTCAATATACTGTAAAAACTATGCACATAAAGGGCCCCAAAATATGGAATTCATTACCCGAAGATATTAAAGTAACCCAGTCTGAAAATCAATTTAAGACTTCTCAAAAGCCACTTAATCACCCAAGACTAAATGCTAAATACTCAGTACACACACTCACGTACTCCCACATCATAACTTCAACAATCACTTTGAACCTTTTAGCCATTGTTGACAGGAATATAATTGAATCATGGTTTTCACAAAATTCTCATGATTAATGTGTTTATGATTCATTACCTTTGCAATTATTCATGAGTGTGACCAGCTCTACCTGGAGCTCATTACCTTTGTAACTTGGTCATGATTACGACCAGATCTAGTTCATTACCTTTGTAACTTGCTCAGCTATCAAAACTTTGGAGTCCAGTCCCTGGACCAATTATGTACCTCTGTAATCTTTTGACTACCGCCCACAGGATGGGTATGGGGTGCATAATAAACATATTAAACTAACTGAATATATATATCTTTTGTATACAAATTAGATTCACTTATAATTAATAATCTACTGTACAACTATGAAATAATTACTATCCTACTGTACAACTGATATAATCCTTAGTGTTAAGTAGTCTAAGCCAATAATGTTAAGTTGGCCCGTAATGCCTAGGCATAGAGGCTCTTCGCATTGCAACCCACTATTGTAAATACAAAATCTCAATGTACGGTTTGCAAAGACAATAAATAATTATCAGTTCAGTTTCAATAAATTTTATATATATACATATATATACATATATATACATATATATACATATATATACATATATATACATATATATACATATATATACATATATATACATATATATACATATATATACATATATATACATATATATACATATATATACATATATATACATATATATACATATATATACATATATATACATATATATACATATATATACATATATATACATATATATACATATATATACATATATATACATATATATACATACATACTTTGTGTATGCTCTTAGTTTTTTTTTTTTTTTTTTTTTAGGAGGTCAAGAACCCTAGGTTTAACAGTTTAAAACCACAAATGACAAGGGAGTGATGTTCACTGCTTGCAGTCTTGAGATCAAGGTAGTGGGAGTCAGGATGGCAGGCTACTGCATAGTTGAAATAGAGTACAGGAAACAGCCCGTTTACCTATCAATAGAATAAAAAGTTCCAGTGAAATAGCTACGAGTTTGGTCAAGTGGAACAAAGGAATTGGCCAAAAATAGGGCTGAAAGTGGGTGAAATCACAGGCGAGCAAGTATCGCTGAGACTGCTAACTTTGCTAGAGCATAATTCCCTTAGTTTTCCATCAAATTTCAAACTTTTGGTTTCATTACCTTTGGAGAAACAATCATTTCAGAAGAATTTTTTTTTAATTTCAACAGAGCAAGTTTGTGAGCAGGGGAGGGGGTCTCAATCCCCAAAGGTTGAATGTTCAGGCCTAACCTAATTTAACTAAACCTAACTTAAGATTTTACAAGTTATGCTAAGATTGTCTATCTAAACTTTTCTGTTTACCCAAAATATAATTATCTTCATTGCACAACCCACTTAATACTAGAGAATTTACATAATCATAAGATCAAATTTTTCTCCAAATATCACCTAAAAATTACTTACACAAGTAATAACATCTTCCTTCCAGGGGAAAATGTTATTACTTTATGCCCAGGAGGATAGGAAGGAGTCAACATAAATGACGAAGTCTGAATGGGGTCCAGTCACTAGTGGCAATCCACCAGAACCAGTTTTAACAATCCATAATCTACTTTAACCCTTTCAGGGTCCAGACTCCAAATTTCAAAGTGTGCACCAGTGTCCAAGAATTTTCAAAAAATAATTCTTATTTTTTATGAAATGGTAGAGAATCTTTCTGAAGGTAATAAAACAAAAAGTACGAAATATGATGGAAAATTGACGAAATTATGCTTTCACGAATTTTGATGTGTCAGCGATATTTACGCATCGGCAATTTTGCCGACTGACTCCCATTTTAGGCCAATTACATTATTCTAGTCAACCAAATTCTTAGCTATTTCATTAGTATTACTTTATTCTATCGACCGAGCACAAGAAATTGCCATGTTAACCGTTTCAAGTACAAAATAGTGATTGGAAATTGGTAATTTGGCCAATTTAAGGCAAAGTTCAAAATATTCCAATTTCAAAATAGGGTCCAGAATAAACAATGCAGGCATTTCTGGCACTAAACATTCCCCCCCCCCCCTTTTTTTTTTTTACACAGGGTTTGACAAGGTTAAGGATCCCTAGTTTTATTGACAAGCTATTTACAGGTTAAGAATTCCTAACTTTATTGGCAAGCTAAGAGCTGTTACCTACATCAGCTCATTTGAAAGCATTATTATGAGACATACAAGTCTCATTAGTTGTTTTCAGGCTTTACAAATGAATTCCATTTTGATTTTTTATTCAAACCAAAAAATAGAAGATTTACTGTTGTGCAATACTGTAATAATTGTAAATAATATCGCCACATTTGTGAATGTATATTAGACCCAACAGCTGGTGTGTATTAGACGTGTGAGGTTATTTGTTTACTCGAACATTGGCAAAAATTTAACATTTCCGCTACTTTGAGCTCAGTTTCTGCAATACATCTTCCAGTCTATCAAACGAGACTAAGAAATCGCAAATACAAGTATAAAAAATATACGAGAAAATGCAAATTCGCTGTTTTAATAAAAAATTAGTGTTTTTTCTCTCGTTATGCACTGTGCTGCAGGATTTGTTTCATGTGGTGCACACATACCACATAAATGCACTCATATCTAGGCCCAAATTTACCACTCAGCTTATCAGAGTGAGCCGAGCTCATGGTTTGGACCCTCAACGTAAAGCCGTAGATCTACGGCAGGGACCCTGAAAGGGTTAATGACCTCGGCAATTAAATGAAAGTAAATTCGCTGATAAAAATAGGCCAAATAAGACAAGATACTATTGAACTCAGAATGATTTGGATCAACTGTCATGGTCCAAATGAAAAGTTGCAGCAGCAGTTCCATGTGGGCAAGTTTTAAGTCCTAATCCTTGGGAATGTAAATAACCTGTTATAAACTTGGCAATGTAGAGCTTTATCATACAGAAAGTTAAAGACTGTAGTTATGACAAAAATCTGAAGCCAAGACAAAGATACTGAGGATATAAAAAATAAAACTAAATAATAGATTTATATTAGACAAGTTTAGATTTAGAAAGTAAAGTACAGTGGACTCTCGCCTAACGAACGCATCACAATGTTAAATCCGCCTAGCGATACATTTTAACGCAAAATTTTTGCCTTGGCTAGCGCTAAAAAACTCACTCAACATGATTCGTTCGAGACGCGTCCACGTGCGGCCTGAGCCCGCCTCACTTGTTTCGTGGGTGCCAGTGTTTACAAGCCAGCCACTGCGGTCGCTTCCAAGCATACAATCGAAACATTTCATCTAATCACAGCCTTTTTAGTGATTGCACCTGCAAAATAAGTCACCATGGGCCCCAAGAAAGCTTTAGTGCCAACCCTACAGCAAAAAGGGTGAGAATTACTATGGATATGAAGAGAGATCATTGCCAAGTATGAAAGTGGAGTGCGTGTCTCCGAGTTGGCCAGGTTGTACACCAAACCCCAATCAACCATCGCTACTATTGTGGCCAAGAAAACTGCAATCAAGGAAGGTGTTCTTGCCAAAGGTGCAACTTTGTTTTTGAAACAGATATCACAAGTGATAGATGTTGACTGCTATTGGTGTGGATAAACGAAAAACAGATAGCAGGAGATAGCATCTCTCGAGCGATATGTGAAAAGGCTAGGAAGTTGCATGACGATTTAATTAGAAAAATGCCTGCAACTAGTGGTGATGCGAGTGAATTTAAGGCTGGCAAAGGTTGGTTTGAGAGATTTAAGAATCGTAGTGGCATACATAGTGTGATAAGGCATGGTGAGGTTGCCAGTTCAGACCACAAAGCGGCTGAAAAATATGTGCAGGAATTCAAGGAGTACATAGTGAAGGACTGAAACCTGAACAAGTGTTTAATTGTGACAAAACAGGCATGTTTGGGAAGAAAATGCCAAGCAGGACCTACATTACTCAGGAGGAAAAGGCACTCCCAGGACATAAGCCTAAGAAAGACAGGCTTACTCTGTTGATGTGTGCCAATGCTAGTGGTGATTGCAAAGTGAAGCCTTTATTGGTGTATCACTCAAACTCCCAGTGTTTAGGAAAAACAATGTCCTCAAGGCTAATTTGTGTGTGCTGTGGAGGGCAAACAGTAAGGCATGGGTCACTAGGGACTTTTTCTATGACTGGTTATACCATGCATTTGCCCCCACTGTGAAAAATTATCCAACTGAAAAGAAATTAGACCTTAAGTGCCTCCTGGTATTAGACAATGCTCCTGGTCATCCTGCAGACGTGGCAGAGCGACTTTCTGTGGAAATGAGCTTCATTAAGGTCAAGTTTTTGCCTCCTAATACCACTCCTCTCCTGCAGCCCATGGACCAGCAGGCCATTTCCAACTTCAAGAAACTGTACACAAAAGCGATGTTTGAAAGGTGCTTTGTAGTGACCTCAGAAACTCAATTGACTAGGAGTTTTGGAGAGATCACTTTAGCATCCTCAATTGTGTAAACATTGTAGGTAAGGCTTGGGAGGAAGTGACTAAGGGAATCCTATGCCAGTTGAGGAATCCACTGTGGCATTGGGGAAGTCCTTAGGGTTGGAGGTTAGTGGGGAGGATGTGGAAGAGTTGGTGGAGGAGGACAATGAAGAACCAACCACTGATGAGCTGCTAGATCATCAACAGCAAGAGGCCACACCTGAGGAAACTGCTTCGGAGGGGATAGAGAAATTGAAGAAGTTGCCTACTTCAAAGATTAAGGAAGTATGTGCAATGTGGCTTAAAGTGCAAACCTTTTTTGATGAAAATCACTCACACAGCTATTGAAAGCCGTGCTGGTGACTATTACACTGACAATGTTGTGAAACACTTTAGGAATGTCATAAAGGAACAGGAGGTACAGGCCTCTATGGACAGATATGTTGTGCAACAGAGGTCCAGTGACTCAAGCTGCTCCTAGTGGCATTAAAAGAAGAACGGAAGTAACCCCGGAAAAGGACTTGCCACCTCAAGTCCTAATGGAAGGGGATTCCCCTTCTTTACATTAACACCATTCACAGTCTCCCCTCCTCCCATCCCATCAATCACTACTAGATCTTCAATAGAGGTAAGTGTCGTGTAACTGTGCATGTCTTCTTCAGTTTGTGTGTATTAAAAATATTTCATGTGGTAATTTTTTTTTTTGTTCATACTTTGGGGTGTCAGGAATGGATTAATTAGATTTCCATTATCTCTTATGGGGAAATTAATTCGCCTAACGTTGAGCTCTCAAGAAAGGATTAATAGCGTTAGGCGAGGGTCCACTGTATTGGTTTTTAAATAGTTGTCGGGTGGAACAATTAACCAAGTAGGGTCATAGACGTTAAACTTTGGGAAACCATTAACGAGTATGTTTAATGAATCTCCATGCAAAGTGATGTGACAGATGTGGAAGATAGCTAGTGTAATTCCTATCCAGTGGTACCTTGACTTAAGGGTTTAATTCGTTCCATTACCCAGCTCGTAACTCAATTTGCTCATATACCAAATCTATTTTCCTCACTGAAATGCCATTAATCCGTTACAGCCCCCAAAACACCATTTTTTTTTTTTGTTACGGGTTTTTAAATAAGAAAAATATATTTATAAATAAGAAAGTGTATACTCAAATTCAAAGTTTATTCTCTATAAGGATTACAATGCCGAGTTTACAGAATTTGGTTATTGTGTGGTTTACATGTATTAAAATAATAATTACAGTGTACCACTAGAACACCTAGCATGGCTAAGCATTTCGGGCAGACAGATTAAATCTTAAGTTTAAAATATTACAAAATTATGAGGTAAGTTGGTATTATGGCTAAGTGACTAAATACTAGTTTGTGAGTTTAGCAATGTGAATGCTTTTGTTTTGGCACTATACACAGTTTCAGTATTGGAGTATCACAGGCCAACTTATGACTAGTTAAGCTTCATTATTTTGAGATTGAGATTGATATTTCTGTTTATGGTCAAATGGGTGAGTGAGTGCAAGTGTTAACCACCAGGTGGTATTCGTGTAATTAGTTGACAAGGTGTATCAGGGAGATAAGATGTTTTCTGACGGTAGTTTTGAAGGTGATGAATGTGTGTGCAGTTTTAGAATTTTCAGGTAGGGTGTTCCAGATTTTAGGGCCTTTGACATACATTGAATTTTTGTAAAGGTTTAGTCGGACACGGGGAATGTCGTAGAGATATTTGTGTCTGGTGTTGTGCCTGTGGGTTCTGTCACAACTATCAAGAAAGCATTTTAGGTCAAGGTTAATATTGGAATTTAAGGTCCTGTAGATGTAGATTGCACAGTAGTAAGTGTGGATGTACTGAACAGGGGATAAGTTTAGATCTATGAAGAGGGGGGGGGGGGTGTTGCCAGGGATGGGATTTAGTGATAATTCTTACTGAGGCTTTTTGTTGGGTTATTATTGGCTTTAGGTGTGTTGCTGCAGTTGAACCCAAGCACAGATAGCATAGGTGAGGTATGGATATATAAGTGAATGGTATAGTGTGATTAGGGCAGTTTGCGGCACGTAGTATCGTATCTTGGAGAGGATCCCAACCGTTTTGGATACTTTTTTGGTTATGTGTTGGATATGGGTGCTGAAGTTCAGGTTGTTGTCGAGGTATAGGCCTAGGAATTTGCCCTCATTATGCCTGGCAATTAGTGTGTCGTCGATCTTAATGTTAATTTGCGCATCTCCTGCTCTGCTACCAATGTACAGTGGACCCCCGGTTAACGATATTTTTTCACTCCAGAAGTATGTTCAGGTGCCAGTACTGACCGAATTTATTCCCATAAGGAATATTGTGAAGTAGATTAGTCCATTTCAGACCCCCAAACATACACGTACAAATGCACTTATATAATTGGTCGCATTCGGAGGGGATCGTTATGCGGGGGTCCACTGTAGTAGGTTTTGTCAGTGTTAAGCATAAGTTTATTGGCTGTCATCCAAGTCGATATTTTGATCAGCTCCTCATTAACAATGGTGTTGAGGGTGGCAAGATTAGGGCGAGAGATGACATAAGTCGTGTCGTCAGCAAAGAGAATGGGGTTCAGGCGTTGAGATACGTTTGGAAGATCACTGATGTATATGAGGAAGAGCAGGGGACCAAGGACACTTCCTTGCGGAACTCCAGTATCAAGTGGCTGTGTTGTTGATGCCGTGTCTAATGGTGACATACTGATACCTATTAGTAAGGGAAGATTTGAAATGTGCAAGCGCATGGCCTCTTATACCATAATGGTCAAGTTTGTGGAGCAGGATGCTGTGGTCTACTGTGTCAAAAGCTTTTCTTAGGTCAATAAAAATTCCTAGTGGATATTCCTTATTTTCTAATGCTGTGTAAAGCAGATCTAGCATTTTTATGATTGCATCGTTAGTGCTTTTATTTTTCCTGAATCCAAATTGGCAGGGGTTGAGTATATTTTGTGCTGTTATAAATGAATATAGTCTCCTGTGCACGAGTTTCTCGAAGATTTTGGATAGCAATGGTAAGTTTGATATTGGCCTATAGTTGTTTAAATCTGTAGGGTCACCACCTTCATGTACTGGTGTAACGCATCACCTTCACTATTCCACCCACCTTAATGTTTCTGGAAAAACTCAGGATGTTGAAATGGAGGTTACCTCTTCCCTGGATTTATAGGAGAACCAAACAAGGGATAAGGTGCCTCACTACAATCTGGGATTAGTGTGGGAGTATTATCCTTTCAGTAACGTCTTAGAAGAGCATGTGGGATGAGAAAGTGCCCGACATTCCTCTGGGTACAAAGTTTGATTTGACTTCAAATACGCCTTCAATTAGTGGCAGCTTATCTGAAGCTTGCTCGTAACTCAGATTTTGGCTTGCAACTCAAAGCAAAAAATCAACCAAGTGACGGCTTGTAACTCTGAAAACTCAAGGTGGGGGGGGCACTCTTAAGTCAAGGTACTATTTAAAACAGGGGATAAATCCATTCCATCAAATTACTGTCCAATAAGCCTGAAGTCTAAAGCAGGCAAATTATAATAAGTCAATTTTTAGCTGATATTAGAATTCACCTTGACACGCATAATTTGATTAATGAATCTCAGAATGGATTCAAGAGTTGTTCCTACCTGACAAATTTACTGAAGTTCTTCAATAAAGCATTTGAGGCATTAGACAAAGAATATGACGTTTATTTGGCTTTCAGTAGTCTTCGACAGAGTACCTCACAAAAGACTTAAAATGCGTGGCAGCTCACGGTATAGGAGATAACATTCGAACATGGATCAAGGCATAGCTTACCAATAAAAAGCAGTTTCCAATTAATGAAGTCAAATCTGAATGGGAACCAATCATGTCATTCCACAAGGAACAGTTTTAAGCCCATTGTTGTTCATAAGTTATATTTAAGCCTGCCCATAATGATAAATTAGACATGTGCAACTCTTTGGTATCCTTATTGAGGAAACGTTTCGCCACAGTGTGGCTTCATCAGTCCACACAAAGGAGAAGCATTAAGAACAGGAGAAGAATGAGGTAATCAGTCCCTCAACCTTTAGTCTATGTGGTCAGTCCATCAATCTTGAATAGAATACAGCATGTGCCGAGAAGTAGCTTGTATACCATAGGCAGGAGAGGTGCAGCAGACGTAGGTGGTGTCACATTTGTTTAATGTGGAAGTAGGTCGTGCCCAAGGGTTAGGCAAGCAAAGAATTCCCAAGTACGTAGTATTAAGATCCCAAGAAGTTGCAGTGTCTGACAGGATTGTCAGAGGGACTGATTACCTCATTCTTCTCCTGTTCTTCACGATTCTCCTGTGTATGGACTGATGAAGCCACTGTGGCGAAACGTTTCCTCAATAAGGATACCCAAGAGTTGCACGTGTCTAATTTATCAAAGTGTCTGTTCTCTGAACCATTCATCTACTGCCCATAATGCTCTGGCATACAAGGGGCCTTTGACATGTACGCCCAACTACTATAATACCTTGTACAACTACGTATCATGTCCTAATAAAATATTATAATAATGACTGAAGGAATTACAAGTGACAGCAAATTTGACGATACAAAAATAGGCCGAATGATATGATCTGATTTGATTAGATTTGATTTAAAGACCTGCCCAGTATGGGCCAATAGGCCTGCTGCACCACTGTCATGTTCTTACTGATGAAACCACTCATCACAAAATCAGTCAATCAAGTTTATTCTCTATAAAGATTACAATGCGAGGTTTACATATTTTAGGGTATTGTGTGGTTTACATGTTATAAAATACTAATTACAAATGGGGGCCACTATCACACCTAGCATGGCTAGTCATTTCAGGCAGACTTAGATTAATTCATAACTAAATTATTACAGAT
This sequence comes from Cherax quadricarinatus, assembly GCF_038502225.1. NCBI lineage: Eukaryota > Metazoa > Arthropoda > Malacostraca > Decapoda > Parastacidae > Cherax > Cherax quadricarinatus. The sequence goes on along the minus strand of NC_091297.1, from coordinate 12,393,736 downwards.
TATGGAGAAAGTTGGTATTAAGGCTAAGTAACTACATTACAGTTTGTAAATTTAGCAATGTGAATGCTTTTATTTTGGTACAATACATAGTTTCTATATGGGAGTATCACAGGCAAACTTATGACTAGTTAGGATTCATCATTTTAAGATCTATATTTGTGTTTATAGTCAATTGGGCGAGTGTGCGAGTAAGTGTGAACCACCAGGTGATTTTCATGTGGCTTGCTGACTGGGTGTATCAGGGAGATGAGATGTTTTCTAACGGTAGTTTTGAAGCGATGAATGTGTCTGCAGTTATAGTTTTCAGGTAGGGTGTTCCAGATTTTAGGCCCTTTGACGTACATTGAATTTCTGTAACGGTTTAGTCTAACACAAGGGAATGTCAGAGATGGTTGTCTGGTATGGGTCCTGTCAACTATCAAGAAAGCATTTTAGGTCAAGGTTAATATTGGAATTTAAGGTCCTGTAGATGTAGACTGCACAGTAGTAAGTGTGGATGTACTGAACTAAGTTTAGATCTATGAAGAGTAGGGGGGAGGGTGTTGCCTGGGATGGGATTGACTGATTATTCTTACTGCAGCTTTTTGTTGGGTTATTATTTTCTTTAGGTGTTGCTGCACTTGATCCCCAAGCACAAACATAGGCGAGGTATGGATAAATAAGCGAATAGTATAGCGAGAAGGGCAGATTGCGACATGTAGTATCATATCCTGGAGAGGATCCCAACCGTTTTGGATACTTTTTTTGTCGTGTTGGATAATTTTTTTTTTTTTATCACCACACTGGCCGATTCCCACCAAGGCAGGGTGGCCCGAAAAAGAAAAACTTTCACCATCATTCACTTCATCACTGTCTTGCCAGAAGGGTGCTTTACACTACAGTTTTTAAACTGCAACATTAATGGTACACAAGACAAAGTGTTCTCACTCTTTCTTGAAAATATTTATCAAAAATATACCTCAAACAACAACTGAGAAAAGACTGATTTACTGAAATTGCCCTTGGGGCAATACTTCATTCTTATATGGGACTACGTAAGGTGGTTTGGACACTTGGTGCCGAGAGTACAATGCTAATACTTATTTTGACCAATAGATTTCCTCTAAATACCTTACCGTTATTTCACAAAAAATAAAGTTTGTTAGTTCTGGAATATTGCAAAAAAAATCTGCCCTTTACTCCCACATAACTCCCAAAGTATTTGGAATATTTTCAAAAACTCAACGGTCAAAATAAGAGAAATCATTATTCTACAATGTCTGTGAATATTATTCCATTTAATTAAGTAATAAAGGAATTATTTGTTGCCCTAGGTGAATAAGTTACTTCCGAGATATCGGCCGGGAATGCCGGCCGGCCCCCGTCTCAAAAAAAAAAAAATTTTTCGCGAAAATCGCGTTTGTTTGGGTGTATTTCTTAGTAAACTGATGTTCTAGTGCAGTTATCCTCTTCAAAACACCGTTTTCTCTTACTCAGAGACTAAAGAATGGGACATGACTCAATATTTATCGAAATATTCCCGATAATCTTTCGTCATATTATGGCCTATTTTATTCAGCCTAGAGTATATAACATGTTTGTATGTTATTTAGAGTGTTTATTATATCATATTAGATCAATTCTGATAGACAAATAAGCCGTAAAGTTGATATATAAGCTGATATAAGCGTAATAATGGGTGATTCCTGGCTGGCACCTCGAGCGGTGGAACACTGCCGAGCGTTCCCATCTGGTTCCCGGCAGTCACTAAGTCTCGGGATAAGTCCCGCCTACTGTTTTATGATGCCAAATAGTCAGTTATTATATTAGAAAGAATAATGCAAGAAAAGGCGATAAAAAACAAGAAAATAACTACAAAAAATATATAGGCCGTGAGCAGACTCGGTACCAACATCGCCGTCACCATACCTGATATAAATGACTATAATTTCTTGTAGAAACGTCGTAGAACATTCATTCTGGTACCATTGTGTTGCCAAAGAGTTGAGCTTTTTTTCAGTATATATAACTCAATATCCATATTTTTTCGATTTTTCGGTGAGCGCGCGCGGCAAATTGCCCGATGCCCCCCTTAACACCCCTCCTTCAGAGTGCAGGCACTGTACTTCCCATCTCCAGGACTCAAGTCCTGCCTGCCGGTTTCCCTGAACCCCTTCATAAATGTTACTTTGCTCACACTCCAACAGCACGTCAAGTATTAAAAACCATTTGTCTCCATTCACTCCTATCAAACACGTTCACGCATACCTGCTGGAAGTCCAAGCCCCTCGCACACAAAACCTCCTTTACCCCCCCTCTCCAACCTTTCCTAGGCCGACCCCTACCCCGTCTTCCTTCCACTACAGACTGATACACTCTTGAAGTTGTTCTGTTTCGCTCCATTCCCCCTACATGTCCGAACCACCTCAACAACCCTTCCTCAGCCCTGTGGACAACAGTTTTGGTAATCCCGCACCTCCTCCTAACTTCCAAACTACGAATTCTCTGCATTATATTCACACCACACATTGCCCTCAGACATGACATCTCCACTGCCTCCAGCCTTCTCCTCGCTGCAACATTTATCACCCATGCTTCACACCCATATAAGAGCGTTGGTAAAACTATACTCTCATACATTCCCCTCTTTGCCTCCAAGGACAAAGTTCTTTGTCTCCACAGACTCCTAAGTGCACCACTCACTCTTTTTCCCTCATCAATTCTATGATTCACCTCATCTTTCATAGACCCATCCGCTGACACATCCACTCCCAAATATCTGAATCCATTCACTTCCTCCATACTCTCCCTCCAATCTGATATTCAATCTTTCATCACCTAATCTTTTTGTTATCCTCATAACCTTACTCTTTCCTGTATTCACCTTTAATTTTCTTCTTTTGCACACCCTACCAAATTCATCCACCAATCTCTGCAACTTCTCTTCAGAATCTCCCAAGAGCACAGTGTCATCAGCAAAGAGCAGCTGTGACAACTCCCACTTTGTGTGTGATTCTTTATCTTTTACTCCACGCCTCTTGTCAAGACCCTCGCATTTACTTCTCTTACAACCCCATTTATAAATATATTAAACAACCACGGTGACATCACACATCCTTGTCTAAGGCCTACTTTTACTGGGAAATAATTTCCCTCTTTCCTACATACTCTAACTTGAGCCTCACTATCCTCATAAAAACTCTTCACTGCTTTCAGTAACCTACCTCCTACACCATACACTTGCAACATCTGCCACATTGCCCCCCTATCCACCCTGTCATACGCCTTTTCCAAATCCATAAATGCCACAAAGACCTCTTTAACCTTATCTAAATACTGTTCACTTACATGTTTCACTGTAAACACCTGGTCCACACACCCCCTACCTTTCCTAAAGCCTCCTTGTTCATCTGCTATCCTATTCTCCGTCTTACTCTTAATTCTTTCAATAATAACTACCATACACTTTACCAGGTATACTCAGCAGACTTATCCCCCTATAATTTTTGCACTCTCTTATCCCCTTTGCCTTTATACAAAGGAACTATGCATGCTCTCTGCCAATCCCTAGGTACCTTACCCTCTTCCATACATTTATTAAATAATTGCACCAACCACTCCAAAACTATATCCCCACCTGCTTTTAACATTTCTATCTTTATCCCATCAATCCCGGCTGCCTTACCCCCTTTCATTTTACCTACTGCCTCACGAACTTCCCCCACACTCACAACTGGCTCTTCCTCACTCCTACAAGATGTTATTCCTCCTTGTCCTATACGCGAAATCACAGCTTCCCTATCTTCATCAACATTTAACAATTCTTCAAAATATTCCCTCCATCTTCCCAATACCTCTAACTCTCCTCTCCTATTTTTAACTGACAAATCCATTTGTTCTCTAGGCTTTCTTAACTTGTTAATCTCACTCCAAAACTTTTTCTTATTTTCAACAAAATTTGTTGATAACATCTCACCCACTCTCTCATTTGCTCTCTTTTTACATTGCTTCACCACTCTCTTAACCTCTCTCTTTTTCTCCATACTCTTCCCTCCTTCCATCACTTCTACTTCGTAAAAACTTCTCATATGCTAACTTTTTCTCCCTTGCTACTCTTTACATCATTCCACCAATCGCTCCTCTTCCCGCCCGCACCCACTTTCCTGTAACCACAAACTTCTGCTGAACACTAACACTACATTTTTAAACCTACCCCATACCTCTTCGACCCCATTGCCTATGCTCTCATTAGCCCATCTATCCTCCAGTAGCTGTTTATATCTTACCCTAACTGCCTCCTCTTTTAGTTTATAAACCTTCACCTCTCTCTTCCCTGATGCTTCTATTCTTGTATCCCATCTACCTTTTACTCTCAGTGTAGCTACAACTAGAAAGTGATCTGATATATCTGTGGCCCCTCTATAAATATGTACATCCTGAAGTCTACTCAACAGTCTTTTATCTACCAATACATAATCCAACAAACCACTGTCATTTCGCCCTACATCATATCTTGTATACTTATTTATCCTCTTTTTCTTAATATATGTATTACCTATAACTAAACCCCTTTCTATACAAAGTTCAATCAAAGGGCTCCCATTATCATTTACACCTGGCACCCCAAACTTACCTACCACACCCTCTCTAAAAGTTTCTCCTACTTTAGCATTCAGGTCCCCTACCACAATTACTCTCTCACTTGGTTCAAAGGCTCCTAGAGATTCACTTAACATCTCCCAAAATCAATCTCTCTCTCCTCTGCATTCCTCTCTTCTCCAGGTGCATACACACTTATTATGACCCACTTCTCGCATCCAACCTTTACTTTAATCCACATAATTCTTGAATTTACACATTCATATTCTCTTTTCTCCTTCCATAACTGATCATTTAACATTACTGCTACCCCTTGGATATGGGTGCTGAAATTCAGGTTGTCGAGGTATAGGCCAAGGAATTTGCCCTCATTATGTCTGGCAATTAGTGTTGTTGATCTTTATGTTAAGTTGTGCAACACCTGCTCTGCTACCAAACAATACAGTAGGTTTTGTCAGTGTAAATTTTAAGTTTATTGGCTGTCATCCAAGTAGAGATTTTGAGTAGCTCCTTGCTAGCACTGGTGTTGAGGATTGCAAGATTTGGGTGGGAGATGACAAATTGTGTAATCAGCAAAGAGAATGGGTTTCAGGTGCTGGGATACATTGGGAAGATCATTGATGTATAAGAGGAAGAGCAGGGGACCAAGGACACTTCCCTGTGGCACTCCAGTATCAAGTGGCTGTGTTGATGATAATGGTGACATACTCGTACCTATTAGTAAGGTAGGATTTGAAATATGCAAGCACATGGCCTCTTATACCATAATTGTAAAGGTTGTGGAGTAGGATGCCATGGTCTGCTGTGTCTTTTGACAGCAGACCATGGTCAATAAGTCCTAGTGGATATTCCTTATTTTCCAATGCTGTGTAAAGCAGATCTAGCATTTTTACAATTGCATCATTAGTGCTTTTATTTTTTTCTGAAACCAAATTGGTAGGAGTTTTGTATGTTTTGTGCCGTTATAAATGAATACTCTCTCCTGCGCACGAGTTTCTCGTTTGATATTGGCCTATAGTTGTTTACATCTGTAGGGTCACCACCTTTATGTATTGGTGTTAATCCTTGCTGTCTTGAGTAGTTTTTAATAAATGTCCTGAACTGTAAACAATTGTCCTTTTTCCAGTTTGTTGGCATCACCATACCATTTTACAACTAAAACAGAACAAAATATAAGGGGTCCCAAACATGATTTAACAGCTTCCCACCATACATACAAGATTACTGAAACTCCCTCTGCTGGCTTTCAGGAAAATTAACAAGTTTCTAGTCAGTTCCTTATCAGCGAGGCTGCAGCTCGTACGCTAGACTGCTTGCAGCGAGGACCAACAGCCTGGTTGCTCAGGCCTTGATCCGCGGTCCTGTCAAGGACCGGGCCGCGGGGGCGTTGACCCTCTGCGTTGCTCTCCAGACAAAGACAAGGTAGACAATTACAACTGTTCAGATGAAGCATCTTTGTGCTTCAGTGACCTAAGTAACCAGGTGGCGCCTCACACTTGGTTATGGAGACCATCATTTGCTTCATAGTTCTAAAGAGAACACCCGCCGCCATTTTAACTTCAGTATGACGTCACACGTCACTATCACACTACAGAGCTGTATTATTTTAAAATCTACAACGGCACTCTTAATATTGTCAATGCGTGTAATATATAATATATTCAATACATCGATAATCAGTCTAATCCCAGTAAATATTGAGCAAATGAAACATCTCACCCCCCGGTCTTCCCCAGCACTTAATGGCGGTCTCCACAAACTCATTTTTGAAGACTCGTCTAACATATCATTGTTGATAACCTTAAACGTTTTATTTATATTATATTCAATAAGACTTTTTATTGGCGCGCCACAGAATGCTTTATAAAGTCCACGTTGATTTATAGCCAATAGTAAAATTTTGGAGTTTCCTAAAGAGAACAGCGGTGAACAGTGAACAAGTTATTATTATTAAAGTATTATGAAGGTGGAACTTACACAGCTGCTGCTTCCACCTCTCCCATCAACCACCTTCACTTACTCCAATAACAAAGTTAATGCTTGTAAACTATGCTGTGGGAAGCCAGAGTTGTATAAAAATAAAAAATCACGCATTACAAATATTTAATAGCTCTGGGGTCTGATAATATGACTCAAGTCCGGCCACTGTTAAATTTCCGGTCTTGTTGTAAATGTATAAAATATAATTTTATTTTCATTACAAACAAACAGGAAGTGCATCCTGTCTGATACATTCACTAACACCAGATTATATTAAGCAAGAAAATGCCTGCACCAATATTAAGAAAAAAATATTTCTCACGATATATTAAGAAATGGTGTTAATTCAAAAATACAGACAAAACCAGCTAGGTATTAGCTCAGTGAAGGCTTATTATAGTAGAAGCATGAGTAAATAAGACTTACTACTGGTTTTAGAGAGTAATAGCGGTATTAAAAGTGCAGGAGGACGAGTCTGGGCGTTGCTGGTGTCAAGACTGAGGCGGGAATGGCCGCCTTCTCGCCCTCTCACCTATGACGTCACACTATATACTATTGAAAATCTACCTTTATTTCCACTGTAACAGCACTTTTTCCACGGTTATCTTAGGGAAATATAATTATTTTAAAAATTATTTACCTTAAACTAACGTAGCTGTAATAATTTGAAGATTATTGAGAACTGGAATAGTTGAAGGCTGGGCGACGATGTACTGACTCAGATTCTTCCAGAACAATAAAATGAAATATGTTCGTATTGAGAGTAATGCAAAGTTAAATAATCACAAGTATATATTTATTTATTTAAAAAGCTATAGTACTTTAAAGCAATTTAGGTAAAATGTAAAAAAAAAAAAAAAATTTTATATATGGATGTATGTACAATTATAGAAACGGTGCCAGAATTCATTTTGTGTGTAACAAATGCACTTTGGCACAGTTACCCTTTAGCAGTGATGACATTGATTTACCTAATTTTAATACAAATGACCCATTGCCATATATTGATGATTATGATTGTTTTATGAAAACAGGCCTTCACTTTATTCATGTCAATGCAAGATCACTTCTTCCTAAATTGGCAGAGATTAGGATTCTAGCTAACAAAATTAGGGCGGCAGTTATAACCATCTCTGAATCTTGGTTGGATGATACGGTGACTGACGACGAGGTCAAAATAGAAGGTTACAATATAAAACGCTTAGATAGGAACAGAAAGGGTGGTGGAGTATGTGCCTACATTAGAAATGACTTAGCTTACAACCCAAGACCTGATTTAAATAACAATAAACTGGAGATTCTATGGTTTGAAGTGCTGCTTCCTAAGACCAAACCCATCTTAGTAGGAACTAGTTACCGCCCTCCTACCCAGGACCAGTTCTTAGAAGACTTTTCCAGAGTCTTGTCCGGAGTTGAAAACAATTGCGAGACAATAATACTGGGCGACTTCAATATCTGTTTTCAGCAGCAAAATAACGGGATATGCAAAAGGTATAAGCAAATTCTAGGATTAAATAGCTACACCCAACTAATTATTAATACACCAACCCGGATCACACAGTTCTCAGCCACCCTAATTGACCACATACTTTGTAACCGCGCTGAGAACTTTAGTCAGTCAGGCGTCATTACCACAGGTCTTAGTGATCATTTCATCATTTACTGCACCAGGAAAATCACTAGGGATAGGATAGGCCTACACAGGACAATAAAAATGAGGTCAACTAGAAACTACAGTAAAGAAACACTGGTAAATAGGCTACACAATTGTGACTGGACAGAGATAAGTTGCACGGACGTAAACGATGCCTGGGAAAAATTCAAAACAATGTTCACTACCATTCTTAATAATATTGCACCAGTTAAAGAGGTTAGGATTAAACGAAGAACTGAACCCTGGATGACTACTGAGATATTAGATAATATGAAATTCAGAGACCAGCTGCTAAAAAGATTTAAAGCAAACAGACAGGATATTGCAGCACTAAATGAATTCCAAAGGGTGAGGAACAGAGTACAGAGGCTTATAAAAGGAGCAAAGGCAAAGCACTATTGCTCAAAAATTGAAGAGTATAAGCATAACCCCAGAAAGCTCTGGCAACAACTAAAACAGTTGGGGTATAGCCATAAGCCAGTAGATAGGTCTAACATAGTACTCACTATCGATAATGAGGTATGCCACGAAACATCTAAGGTGGCAAATTGCTTTAATTCCTACTACACATCTGTTGCATCAACACTAGTAAGTAAACTACCAGCTGCATCAAATACCTTTAACACAGACTCTGATAAGTTTCAAACATACTATACCAATAAAGGGGTAACCCCAAACAGTTGTCAACTAGTAAGTGTATCTCACGACTTCATTCAAAAAGAACTAAGCAGGTTAAACCCAACTAAGAGCACAGGCCCTGATAACATCCCGTCTAAGTTCCTAAAAGATGGTGCTTCTGAACTGTCAATCCCTATTGCTCACATAATAAATCTATCAATAACCACTAATACCGTACCGGAGGGGTTCAAGGAGGCCAGAGTTACTCCTATCTTCAAGAAAAATAATAGGTCTGATGTAAGCAACTATAGACCTGTTAGTATACTCAGTATAATATCTAAAATTCTGGAGAGGGCGGTGTATTCTCAAGTAGTTAAGTACCTTAATGACAACAGCATTCTCCATAGCTATCAATCGGGCTTCAGAAGATCCTACTCAACCGATACCTCCCTTATTAAACTGATGGATTACCTGAGAACTGAAATGTCAAAAGGGAACCTCATAGGTATGGTAACCTTAGACCTGCAAAAGGCCTTCGATACCGTCAACCACAATATATTACGTAAGAAACTTCAAGCTATCGGTATAGGTTCTGTAGACTGGTTTAAGTCCTACCTTAGCAACAGGAGACAAATAGTCAAAATCAACAAAACGGAATCAGAACCCCTGCCGATAACATGTGGAGTTCCCCAAGGTAGTATTCTGGGTCCCTTATTATTCTTATGTTATGTCAATGATATGCCTATCAGTGTCAAGTGCAAACTCCTACTGTATGCAGATGACAGTGCTCTGTTAGTGACAGGTAAAGACCCACAAGATATTGCTAATGTTTTAACACTGGAACTGGAGTCCTGCAGCAAATGGTTAGTAGACAACAAACTATCATTACACCTGGAGTTTACCTGGAGAGAGTTCCGGGGGTCAACGCCATCGCGGCCCGGTCTGTGACCAGGCCTCCTGGTGGATCAGAGCCTGATCAACCAGGCTGTTGCTGCTGGCTGCACGCAAACCAACGTACGAGCCACAGCCCGGCTGATCAGGAACTGACTTTAGGTGCTTGTCCTGTGCCAGCTTGAAGACTGCCAGGGGTCTGTTGGTAATCCCCCTTATGTGTGCTGGGAGGCAGTTGAACAGTCTCGGGCCCCTGACACTTATTGTATGGTCTCTTAACGTGCTAGTGACATCCCTGCTTCTCATTGGGGGGATGGTGCATCGTCTGCCAAGTCTTTTGCTTTCGTAGTGAGTGATTTTCGTGTGCAAGTTCGGTACTAGTCCCTCTAGGATTTTGGATTGACCTCATCGCTTTATTGCCGTGAGGTTGTGCTGCGCACACGCTCCTGGTTGAGAGGCCTTCCTGCGCAGATTGATTTTCTCAAGATGGCGCAGACTATCAGAAGGCGCGTCAACACTGTGTGCTTTGATTTAGTGCGGGGTGTAGTTATGCCTCAGTCCGCACAGGTGCTTCTACCTTTGATTATTCGCGACACATACGGCATTGCTGATCAAGATTTGTATGGAGTATCGCTCAATGGGGCTTACCGAATATTCGTTAAGCTACGATCGACGGCAGTGTATGAGCGCCTGGTGGAGCAGTATCAAGATGGCTGTGTGGACGTAAACTCGGCAATACGAGTTCGTTTAATTGACGTGTCGCGACACTACACTTGGGTGAAGGTACGCAACGTGCCTTTCGAAGCTGACGAGGCAGATATACGGAACGTTTTTGAACGTTATGGTACTGTGCATCTGGCAACGGCAGGTACCTGGGTGGATGGGGCGTACGCCGGCTGGCCGGAGGGTACGTTCAACCTAAAGATGACGCTGAGGCATCCCATCCCGTCGTTTGTCATCCTGGACGACTTTAGGACGCAAGTGATGGTGTATTACGCAGGGCAGCGCAAGACCTGCAGGCTATGTGGTGCTTATGACCATATGGCAGCACAGTGTGAGAGGCAGCAGCAACGACAGGTTGCAGACAGAAGGACGGAGCGAGGGCCTGACCCGAAGGCGGGGCCTGCCAGCGGGACGCCTGTAAAGGGCCATAGTTCGTCTTGGAGCGAGGAGGTGGAGAGAGAGTTCCCGACGGTGGGGTCGAGCCCATCAATGCCTGTAGGATCTACAGTCTCCGCTTTGGTGGAAGGGGAGACCAAGTTGAGTGGAGGAGAACGAGCAGAGGATGTGGCTTTGGAGCAGTTGACGGAAAAGTTTTTGGAGACGAAGAGAGCTGGAGATGATGTACAATCGGTGGTGGGACCTGAGGAGAGTGAGGACGAGAGGAGAGACAGCCAGCTGACTGCAGGTGCCTCTTCTACGGGAATGGTGACCGTGGTCGAGGTGGCGGCGGAGGTGCATTGTGAGGCATCCCCCGACCAGACCATGGATGCAGAGAGTGTTCGGCGGAAGAGGGCGGCAACGCACTCTGATTCCGATGATGTCTTGACCCTGGCGCAAAGACCGGGGAAGAAACCGTGGGCTGATGTGGTGAGTGGAGGCACCACAGGTGTGTCCGGTCAGGTGTTCGACCGGGGAGGGAATAGAGCTCACTGTGGTGAGCATGGTGGGAAAAATAGGAAGGCTGGTGACGTGTCTATGAAAGGAGTTACAGGGCAGCGTGTAAAACCCTTCAAGAAGGTTTCAGGTGTATGACTGTGAATGTAAATGGGTTGTGTATGAATGTGAAGCGTTTGTGGCTCCAGGGGTTTCTGAGGCGTCATGCCATAGATATTGTATTCATGCAGGAGCATAACTTTAAGGCGGGTCGGGATTTGAATGTGGACGGATATCGTGTGTTTGTGGCATATTCGGACCGTTTGAAAGGTGGGGTTGGAATTCTGATTCGGGAGACAAGCCCGTTTGTTGTAATTAGATGTGAGGGTGGGGAGGAGGGTAGGGTACTCCGGGTAGATGGATGGTGGAGAGGTGAGCGACTGGCAGTGGTTTGTGTGTATGCGCCGGCGGAGCGTGATGTACGGGTGAAGAATGAATTTGTGCGTGATGTTTTGGTTTATTATTTGAGATCTCTTCCCTCGGTAACAATCGTGGGCGGTGATTGGAATTGTATAGTACGTAGAAAGGATGTGGAGCCACGGGGGGCAGGGTGTTTTTTGGTTAGCCTAAGGGATCTTTTGCTGGGCGTGGGGTTAAGGGATGTTATTGGAGGTGGGGACCTAATGGTTGAGCATACGTTTCATAGACAGGGATACGCGGCCAGGCTCGATAGGTTATATGTGACGAGAAGTGTGCGAGTGATGTGTGTGCATACGGTGGAAGCTGTTTACACGGATCATAGAGCTGTTTATACGGACTTGGCTTGGGCCAGCTTACCTAAGAGGTATCCAGGGTATTGGAAGTTAAATGTGAGACTTCTTGGGGTGGAGGAGGCGGGGTTAGATTTTAGGACAATGTGGGAGAATTTGTGGGGAGAGGGTAGGGATGTGGGTGACTTGCTGGGGTGGTGGGATGGGGTAGCTAAGGAGAGGATCCGGCGGTTTTATGTGCGATGGGGAAAGTACCAGGGTTGGATGACGTACGGGTTGCAGCAGTATTTCGAGGGTAGGTTGCAAAGTTGTTATGAGAGGGGCGTGCAGGCAGGGCAGTATCCCATGGAGGAAATCGAGTTGTTAAAAGGAAGGATTCGTGATTTGCAGAATGATAGATTTGATGCGGTGAGAGTGCAGGGTGGAATTGAAGAGGCGGTGTGGGGTGACAGACCATCGGCCTGTGTGTTAAGGGGACAGAGGCAGCGACGTATGGCTATGGAAATTGATAGGCTGGTGGTACATGAGGACTTAGGTGGATATAGGGCGGGACATGAGTTAAGAACAACGGAGGCAATGAGTGATTACGTGGATAGGTGGTTTGGAAAAAATTTACTGAGTGTAGGGGTGGATGGGGAGGCTTTCGGGAGGTTGGGGGAGAATGTATCTTGTGTGCTAAGTAGCAGTGATCGCATGGCGTTGGGGGGGGATATTGAAGAAGGGGAGGTGTGGAGGGCTTTGGAGGGGATGGCACGTGGTAAGGCTCCAGGTCGGGATGGCTTGCCCTGCGAGTTTTATGTGAGCCATTGGAATGTGTTGAAGTCCTTCTTAGTAGAACTAATGAATACGATGAAAAGGGAGGGGAGGATGGGCAGGTTGCAAGGAACTGCGGTTGTGGTTTTAGTGCCAAAAGGTAAGAAACAGGACACGGTGCGGGACTTTAGGATAATATCATTGCTGTGTGCTGATTATAAGATTTTTGCAAAAATTTTAGGAAATAGGATGAAGTGTGTGGTGGATAGAGTGGTTGCGAGAGGACAATATGGTGTGTCTGGGAGGACGATGTATGACGGGCATAGTATTATAAAGAATTTTGTGGAAGGGTCGGGAGGGGAGCAGGGGGGGGGTGTCTTAGCGTTAGATTGGCAGGCGGCATATGATAGTGTAGAACGTGAGGTATTGTGGTACATATTAAGGAGGCAGGGTTTTGGGGAGGAGGTGGTGCGTTGGGCAGAGACATTGTATACAGGTGTGGGAGTGTGTGTACAGGTAAATGGGAAGTTGGGGGAGTGGGTATCCATGGGTCGGGGTATTAGGCAGGGTTGTCCCCTGTCTCAATTGTTGTTTGCCTGTTTAACAGACCCTTTCTATAGAAAGGTGGAAGCGTGTATGGAGGTGGATTGGGGAGTAGGAAGTGGAGTGCAGGGAATAATAGGGTATGTGGATGACACGACAATACTCGTGCGAACGCAGAGGAGTTTACGTGCGGCTGGAGATGTTATTGATAATTTCGCGGGGGTTACCGGGTTAAAAGTTAATGTGGAAAAATCAAAATTACTGGTCTTAGGAGATTGGGTGGGAAGAGAGAGTTGGGGAAGGAATGTACCTGGAGTTTACCTGGAGAGAGTTTCGGGGGTCAACGCCCCCGCGGCCCGGTCTGTGACCAGGCCTCCTGGTGGATCAGCGCCTGATCAACCAGGCTGTTGCTGCTGGCTGCACGCAAACCAACGTACGAGCCACAGCCCGGCTGATCAGGAACTGACTTTAGGTGCTTGTCCAGTGCCAGCTTGAAGACTGCCAGGGGTCTGTTGGTAATCCCCCTTATGTGTGCTGGGAGGCAGTTGAACAGTCTCGGGCCCCTGACACTTATTGTATGGTCTCTTAACGTGCTAGTGACACCCCTGCTTTTCATTGGGGGGATGGTGCATCATCTGCCAAGTCTTTTGCTTTCGTAGTGAGTGATTTTCGTGTGCAAGTTCGGTACTAGTCCCTCTAGGATTTTCCAGGTGTATATAATCATGTATCTCTCCCTCCTGCGTTCCAGGGAATACAGGTTTAGAAACCTCAAGCGCTCCCAGTAATTGAGGTGTTTTATCTCCGTTATGCGCGCCGTGAAATTTCTCTGTACATTTTCTAGGTCGGCAATTTCACCTGCCTTGAAAGGTGCTGTTAGAGTGCAGCAATATTTCAGCCTAGATAGAACAAGTGACCTGAAGAGTGTCATCATGGGCTTGGCCTCCCTAGTTTTGAAGGTTCTCATTATCCATCCTGTCATTTTTCTAGCAGATGCGATTGATACAATGTTATGGTCCTTGAAGGTGAGATCCTCCGACATAATCACTCCCAGGTCTTTGACGTTGGTGTTTCGCTCTATTTTGTGGCCAGAATTTGTTTTGTACTCTGATGAAGATTTAATTTCCTCATGTTTACCATATCTGAGTAATTGAAATTTCTCATCGTTGAACTTCATATTGTTTTCTGCAGCCCACTGAAAGATTTGGTTGATGTCCGCCTGGAGCCTTGCAGTGTCTGCAATGGAAGACACTGTCATGCAGATTCGGGTGTCATCTGCAAAGGAAGACACGGTGCTGTGGCTGACATCCTTGTCTATGTCGGATATGAGGATGAGGAACAAGATGGGAGCTAGTACTGTGCCTTGTGGAACAGAGCTTTTCACCGTAGCTGGAATATGGTGGACAGGATAAAAGTGTGTGGAATAGTGTATATGCGTAGTGCGAGAGAGGCGAGGATGGTTAATTCTGGACTTGTTGTGGATCGAATGGTGGGGCGATTGGATGGGTTGAGACCAACTCATTTGACAGTACATCAGCGTGCGATTGTTGTGAATGTGTTGTTATACAGTAAAGTCTGGCATGTGGCTGCGGTATATCCGTTAGCAGGTCCGGATGTTACAAGGCTGTTAAAGAGGGTTTTCCATTTTCTTTGGGGTTCCGGGTGTGAATGGTTGAGTAGGAGTGTGGTTACTTTACCGGTCAACAGAGGAGGATTGGGGTTGATTGATTTACGGTTAAGAGTCAAGTGCATTTATTTGAAGTGGGGGTTACGCCGTGTGCGGGGTCATGCAGGGAGGGGCGTGAATGGCTTGCATGAAGAGGTGCGAATGTGGTGGGGAGGGTCGGAGATGAAAGTGTGTGAAGACGTGTTGCGGGCGTTGCTGCATGTACGGGACCCTAATAAAGTTCGAGTGGGTGTTTTAGAGCGTGTTGTAAGGGCGAAGGTAGTCGTGAAGGCTGAGAGTATCTACCCTATGTATGCGTGGAAGGATATATGGGAAAGATTACGGTTGATGCGCGTGCGTCCAAATGTGCGAGAGGTATTTTTCCGTTTTCTCCATGGTATACTGCCGTCGGGTGCTGCACTTAAGGAAAGAGGGTTGATTGTGGAGGGCGCGTGTCGGGTGTGCGGGGATGAGGAGACTGCGTTTCATGTAGTGTATTTTTGTGATAATTTGGGGAGTATCAGGGAATGGATGGGTAAGGTTCTGAGGACAGTGGGAGGAGGCGGGATATTAGTATTGAGGGCGTTAAGTTTGGACGTGGGAGGCGTCGAGGCGCCTGTGCAACGTGCAATCACGTATATAATTGCGGATTTTGTTTTTGTATCCTGGGCAATGAGAAGGAATGGGGATTGGGAGGTGCGCAAAAGGGTGTTGGCGGGGACCATTTATAGAACGTTGTGTTATAATCGGGAAATATATGGAAGTCGCTGGGACCAGGCTTTTTCAGCAGGGTACCGTAGTATGAGTGTGAGAGCATTGTTAACGTTGTGAAAGGGGGGGGGGAGTGAATTTCAGGGGATGGAACGGGCTTGTCTCCGGGGTTGGGTATGCACAACAGCTGGTTTACTGTGTGTATCTGTGTAATGCGTGGTTGAGGAAAATGTGGTTGTGTGAGTGGATGTGGTGGTGAAGTTATATGTGTTATAGATGTCTTAAGTCAGAGTCTACTGCCTTCTTTCTTTGTTGAAGTACTTGATGTACCTTTCGGCTATGGCCTGGCAAACGGGGTTTTATGTGTTTGTACTGAGCATTTTATTGCTATATTATATAATGTGTATAGCCTGTAGATGAGTGCGGAATGCTTATGGCTATTCTAGTTTTGTGGCTGACTCGTAAGACTTGTGGTAAGGCGAGTATGTGTGACTGTAGGGAACTTATGTATTGGGAGTTAGGTGAGTAAGAGTATGTACTTTGTTTTATCATGAGATTGTGATGTAGGTTCTTTCGGTTATCGATTATTTGTGTTGGATGTGAGTAACCGATATATTTATATATTTATCATAATATTCTTCTTATTGTATTGTATAGTGCATTGGCAATATGTCCCAGTAATATTATGTAAATAGTGTATACCCGAAGGGATTATGGTTTTATTTATATTATTGAACCTGCTACAGGGGTCACCTACATGTTATGTTCTTGTTGTTGTTCTTGTGTACATAGGGTTAAGATTGCCCATCTTCTTAATGTTATGTTTTGTCACAAGCGATATTTTCTAGTATAATTGTGTAACCTCTTGTGTTTGTTAATATTGTGTTTGTTATTTGCTATTGTACGTTCTGAGAGATTGTGTTTCAAAATGTGTTTATATACAATGTGTATCAACCCTAGTTTAAGGGTTTTTTATGTTAAGCTATGTATTGTATTTTAAATAAAATAAAAAAAAAAAAAAAAAAAAATAACCACTAATACCGTACCGGAGGGGTTCAAGGAGGCCAGAGTTACTCCTATCTTCAAGAAAAATAATAGGTCTGATGTAAGCAACTATAGACCTGTTAGTATACTCAGTATAATATCTAAAATTCTGGAGAGGGCGGTGTATTCTCAAGTAGTTAAGTACCTTAATGACAACAGCATTCTCCATAGCTATCAATCGGGCTTTAGAAGATCCTACTCAACCGATACCTCCCTTATTAAACTGATGGATTACCTGAGAACTGAAATGTCAAAAGGGAACCTCATAGGTATGGTAACCTTAGACCTGCAAAAGGCCTTCGATACCGTCAACCACAATATATTACGTAAGAAACTTCAAGCTATCGGTATAGGTTCTGTAGACTGGTTTAAGTCCTACCTTAGCAACAGGAGACAAATAGTCAAAATCAACAAAACGGAATCAGAACCCCTGCCGATAACATGTGGAGTTCCCCAAGGTAGTATTCTGGGTCCCTTATTATTCTTATGTTATGTCAATGATATGCCTATCAGTGTCAAGTGCAAACTCCTACTGTATGCAGATGACAGTGCTCTGTTAGTGACAGGTAAAGACCCACAAGATATTGCTAATGTTTTAACACTGGAACTGGAGTCCTGCAGCAAATGGTTAGTAGACAACAAACTATCATTACACCTGGAGTTTACCTGGAGAGAGTTCCGGGGGTCAACGCCATCGCGGCCCGGTCTGTGACCAGGCCTCCTGGTGGATCAGAGCCTGATCAACCAGGCTGTTGCTGCTGGCTGCACGCAAACCAACGTACGAGCCACAGCCCGGCTGATCAGGAACTGACTTTAGGTGCTTGTCCTGTGCCAGCTTGAAGACTGCCAGGGGTCTGTTGGTAATCCCCCTTATGTGTGCTGGGAGGCAGTTGAACAGTCTCGGGCCCCTGACACTTATTGTATGGTCTCTTAACGTGCTAGTGACATCCCTGCTTCTCATTGGGGGGATGGTGCATCGTCTGCCAAGTCTTTTGCTTTCGTAGTGAGTGATTTTCGTGTGCAAGTTCGGTACTAGTCCCTCTAGGATTTTCCAGGTGTATATAATCATGTATCTCTCCCTCCTGCGTTCCAGGGAATACAGGTTTAGGAACCTCAAGCGCTCCCAGTAATTGAGGTGTTTTATCTCCGTTATGCGCGCCGTGAAAGTTCTCTGTACATTTTCTAGGTCGGCAATTTCACCTGCCTTGAAAGGTGCTGTTAGTGTGCAGCAATATTCCAGCCTAGATAGAACAAGTGACCTGAAGAGTGTCATCATGGGCTTGGCTTCTCTAGTTTTGAAGGTTCTCATTATCCATCCTGTCATTTTTCTAGCAGATGCGATTGATACAATGTTATGGTCCTTGAAGGTGAGATCCTCCGACATGATCACTCCCAGGTCTTTGACGTTGGTGTTTCGCTCTATTTTGTGGCCAGAATTTGTTTTGTACTCTGATGAAGATTTAATTTCCTCATGTTTACCATATCTGAGTAATTGAAATTTCTCATCGTTGAACTTCATATTGTTTTCTGCAGCCCACTGAAAGATTTGGTTGATGTCCGCCTGGAGCCTTGCAGTGTCTGCAATGGAAGACACTGTCATGCAGATTCGGGTGTCATCTGCAAAGGAAGACACGGTGCTGTTTACCTGGATCCTTGTCTATGTCTGATATGAGGATGAGGAACAAGATGGGAGCGAATACTGTGCCTTGTGGAACAGAGCTTTTCACCGTAGCTGCCTCGGACTTTACTCTGTTGACGACTACTCTTTGTGTTCTGTTAGTGAGGAAATTATAGATCCATCGACCGACTTTTCCTGTTATTCCTTTAGCACGCATTTTGTGCGCTATTACGCCATGGTCACACTTGTCGAAGGCTTTTGCAAAGTCTGTATATATTACATCTGCATTCTTTTTGTCTTCTAGTGCATTTAGGACCTTGTCGTAGTGATCCAATAGTTGAGACAGACAGGAGCGACCTGTTCTAAACCCATGTTGCCCTGGGTTGTGTAACTGATGGGCTTCTAGATGGGTGGTGATCTTGCTTCTTATTTATTTATTTATTTATTTATTTATTTAGAAATTTTAGCATACAAACAGAGGTACAAAAAATACAGGTAAGAGCAGCATGCCAAAGCCACTTATATGCATAGCATTACGGGCTGGCTTAAAATTAACTTAAGATTAACTAAGCAATGATGAAATCAGTGATAAGACATTATTGTAAACAGATAACTATAAAATACAAATGAGTATTACAAAGACAGGTCATATGGTTGCATGCATTGCTGTTCATTCAGTAGAATGGAGTATTCTGTTAGGTAGTGTATTTAAAAAAAATAACAAAGTTAGGTTTAACATTTGTGTGTACTGGCCATGTAGTCACAAACTGTAAGGCTGGAGGTGATGTCCTGGGAGACAGTAATAGTAAAGCTGGAGGTGCTGTCCTGGGAGACAGTAATGGTGAAGC
Organism: Cherax quadricarinatus; assembly: GCF_038502225.1. Classification (NCBI taxonomy): domain Eukaryota; kingdom Metazoa; phylum Arthropoda; class Malacostraca; order Decapoda; family Parastacidae; genus Cherax; species Cherax quadricarinatus. Next base: position 12,374,469 of record NC_091297.1, on the reverse strand, counting down.
TGGAGGTGCTGTCCTGGGAGACAGAAATGGTGAAGCTGGAGATACTGTCCTGGGAGACAGTAATGGTGAAGCTGGAGATTTTGTCCAGGTAGTCGGGAATTATACGCAGGAAGGAATACATATAAATGACCTCATAGGGGACAGGAGCCATAGTAGGGAAACAAGTGTAGTCAAAGATAAGATAAAACCAATATTGCAAACTAGAAATTCCGCAGGAAATAGCAAACAAGAGGACTCCAATAGCAATAGTGAGGATAAATTACCAAAAACAACTGGTGGGAGCTCCATTGTTGGTGCTAGGGAGGATAGAAGTAAGACAGGGAAACATGCACCAACAGGGAATACAGTCACAGAAACCCAAGGCAAGCGGAAACCAAGCCTGTGCACATACTATGCACTTGGTATCTGCTGTCATGGGAAATCTGGAAAAACAGATGGGACGTGCAACTATGACCACCCTAGAAAATGCCATGCCCATATGACAACAGGAAAATGCAAACTCCCTTCCTGTAAGCTTTTTCACCCTGAAATGTGTACCTCTTCAGTACAGGAAAGACTGTGCTATAACTTAAATTGCCAGGCATACCATCTAAAGGGGACAAAAAGATACAAAACATCCAGGCCATGGGAAAACCTGGGTAGCCACAGCCACTCAAGAGGGAGAGGTTTTTTAGTGCCAGGAAGGAAAAAAAACTGGCAGGAAATGGCAGAAATCGTACACCAAATCCAGTCATTCCTGGAGTGGAACCACAGTCGATGGCCTCCACTCCAAACCAACAGATACAGATACTAATGCCGGAAAAAAAATTCCCCCCCAGTACCAACAATACCACCAGTCCGATAACATTCTTCTTTGCAAATATACAGGGTCTAAAGCCAGCAACAAACAACAAAATACCTTTCATCCGTGGACTGCTTGCAGAGGCAAAGGCAATGTTCGCGGCTTTCACTGAGACCCACATAAAGGATCACTTGGACAATGAAATATGGATCCCAGGTTACAACCTATACAGATGTGACAGAGTGAACAGGCAAAAGGGGGGGGGGTTGGCCTGTACATTGCAGAGTCACTTGTTTGCACAGAACTGCTTAATGCCTCAAATGACGTAGTGGAAGTTTTAGCAGTAAAGGTCGAGAACCAAAACCTAGTCATTGTGGTAGTCTACAAGCCTCCAGATGCAACATCCCAGCAATTCCAGGAACAGCTGTTAAAAATTGACCACTGTCTGGAAAATCTTCCAGCTCCTGCACCCAACATCTTGCTCCTGGGGGATTTCAACTTAAGGCACCTAAAATGGAGGAATATAGCAAATAATATTGTTGCAGTAATAACACCAGGAGGCAGCTCTGATGAAAACTCACACTCACACGAGCTTTTAAATCTCTGCACAAAATTCAATTTAAACCAGCAAATAATAGAGCCTACTAGACTGGAGAATACACTAGACCTCATATTCACTAACAATGATGATCTGATAAGAAATGTCACCATATCAAAAACAATATACTCAGATCACAACATAATTGAGGTTCAGACATGTATGCGAGGAGCCCCAGACCGACAAAATGAGACTAGTCACGAGGGAGCATTCACCAAATTCAACTTCAATAACAAAAACATAAAGTGGGACCAAGTAAACCAAGTCCTAACCGATATAAGCTGGGAAGATATACTAAGCAACACAGACCCAAACTTATGCCTAGAACAGATTAACTCGGTGGCACTCGATGTATGCACAAGGCTTATTCCTCTAAGAAAAAGGAGGAGTAGATGTAAAATAGAAAGAGACAGGCGCTCCCTTTACAGGCGACGGAAAAGAATAACAGAGCGGCTAAAAGAGGTCAATATATCTGAAATGCGCAGGGAGACACTGGTCAGAGAAATAGCAAGCATCGAACTTAAGCTAAAAGAATCCTTTAGGAGTCAGGAATCGCGGGAAGAACTAAAAGCTATAAATGAAATCGAAAGAAACCCAAAGTATTTCTTCTCCAATGCCAAATCAAAATCGAGAACAATGCCCAGTATTGGGCCCCTACTTAAACAAGATGGGTCCTACACAGATGACAGCAAGGAAATGAGTGAGCTACTCAAGTCCCAATATGACTCAGTTTTTAGCAAGCCGCTAACCAGACTGAGAGTCGAAGATCAAAATGAATTTTTTATGAGAGAGCCACAAAATTTGATTAACACAAGCCTATCCGATGTTATCCTGACGCCAAATGACTTCGAACAGGCGATAAATGACATGCCCATGCACTCTGCCCCAGGGCCAGACTCATGGAACTCTGTGTTCATCAAGAACTGCAAGAAGCCCCTATCACGAGCCTTTTCCATCCTATGGAGAGGGAGCATGGACACGGGGGTCGTCCCTCAGTTACTAAAAACAACAGACATAGCCCCACTCCACAAAGGGGGCAATAAAGCAACAGCAAAGAACTACAGACCAATAGCACTAACATCCCATATCATAAAAATCTTTGAAAGGGTCCTAAGAAGCAAGATCACCACCCATCTAGAAACCCATCAGTTACACAACCCAGGGCAACATGGGTTTAGAACAGGTCGCTCCTGTCTGTCTCAACTACTGGATCACTACGACAAGGTCCTAAATGCACTAGAAGACAAAAAGAATGCAGATGTAATATATACAGACTTTGCAAAAGCCTTCGACAAGTGTGACCATGGCGTAATAGCGCACAAAATGCGCGCTAAAGGAATAACAGGAAAAGTCGGTCGATGGATCTATAATTTCCTCACTAACAGAACACAGAGAGTAGTCGTCAACAGAGTAAAGTCCGAGGCAGCTACGGTGAAAAGCTCTGTTCCACAAGGCACAGTACTAGCTCCCATCTTGTTCCTCATCCTCATATCCGACATAGACAAGGATGTCAGCCACAGCACCGTGTCTTCCTTTGCAGATGACACCCGAATCTGCATGACAGTGTCTTCCATTGCAGACACTGCAAGGCTCCAGGCGGACATCAACCAAATCTTTCAGTGGGCTGCAGAAAACAATATGAAGTTCAACGATGAGAAATTTCAATTACTCAGATATGGTAAACATGAGGAAATTAAATCTTCATCAGAGTACAAAACAAATTCTGGCCACAAAATAGAGCGAAACACCAACGTCGAAGACCTGGGAGTGATTATGTCGGAGGATCTCACCTTCAAGGACCATAACATTGTATCAATCGCATCTGCTAGAAAAATGACAGGATGGATAATGAGAACCTTCAAAACTAGGGAGGCCAAGCCCATGATGACACTCTTCAGGTCACTTGTTCTATCTAGGCTGGAATATTGCTGCACTCTAACAGCACCTTTCAAGGCAGGTGAAATTGCCGACCTAGAAAATGTACAGAGAACTCTCACGGCGCGCATAACGGAGATAAAACACCTCAATTACTGGGAGCGCTTGAGGTTTCTAAACCTGTATTCCCTGGAACGCAGGAGGGAGAGATACATGATTATATACACCTGGAAAATCCTAGAGGGACTAGTACCGAACTTGCACACGAAAATCACTCACTACGAAAGCAAAAGACTTGGCAGACGATGCACCATCCCCCCAATGAAAAGCAGGGGTGTCACTAGCACGTTAAGAGACCATACAATAAGTGTCAGGGGCCCGAGACTGTTCAACTGCCTCCCAGCACACATAAGGGGGATTACCAACAGACCCCTGGCAGTCTTCAAGCTGGCACTGGACAAGCACCTAAAGTCAGCTCCTGATCAGCCGGGCTGTGGCTCGTACGTTGGTTTGCGTGCAGCCAGCAGCAACAGCCTGGTTGATCAGGCGCTGATCCACCAGGAGGCCTGGTCACAGACCGGGCCGCGGGGGCATTGACCCCCGAAACTCTCTCCAGGTAAACTCCAGATATAATTGTGAGTAACATTTACGATATACAATTTATATGGTTCAGTTATTCAGTATTTATTTGGTTTTGAGTGAGTAAGTGAACTTTGAGAAGAGACTTGAATTTATAAACAGGTAGTGTTTCTTTTATATTTAAAGGTAATGAATTCCAGATTTTAGGGCCTTTTATGTGCATTGAGTTTTTGCATAGCGTGAGATGGACACGAGGAACATCAAAGAGTGATCTGTGCCTTGTATTATGGTCATGTGTTCTGTTGAGGTTGGCAAGGAGATGTTTGAGGGGAGGGTTAATATCAGAGTTAAGTGTTCTATGTATGTAATAAGTGCAATAATAAGTATGGATGTTTTGTATGGTGAGTAGGTTGAGTGTTTTGAATATTGGTGGAGTGTGCTGCCTGTAGTGAGAATTTGTTATCATTCTAACTGCAGCCTTTTGTTGGGTAATTAGTGGTCTGAGATGGTTAGTTGTTGTTGAGCCCCATGCACAAATTCCATAGGTGAGATAGGGGTAAATAAGAGAGTGATAAAGGGCCAGGAGGGCTGACTGTGGAACATAGTACCGTATCTTCGATAGTATGCCTACAGTCTTGGAAATTTTCTTAGAAATTTGTTGTATGTGTGTATGAAATTTGAGTCTATTATCGAGGTGGATTCCTAAGAATTTTCCCTCTGTTAGCTTTGTGATAGGTGATCCGTTTATCGTTATGTTAAGAGGTACATCTGTAGTTCTGCTACCAAACTGAATGAAGTAGGTTTTGTCAATGTTTAGTGTAAGTTTGTTAGTCCTCATCCAGGTAGATATTTTCTGTAATTCGGTGTTTACAGTATTGGCTAGCGTGACTGGGCTCGGGTGAGAGAAGACGTATGTGGTGTCATCTGCAAAAAGTGTGGGTTTGAGTAATTGCGAAGCATTTGGTAGGTCATTTATGTATAGGAGAAAGAGAAGAGGGTCAAGGACACTTCCCTGTGGGACACCAACTGTAATTGGTTGTGCGGAAGAGCTTGCCCCATTTGCGTACACATATTGGCTTCTGTTGCTGAGGTAAGACTTGAGGTAGTTGAGGGAGTGCCCTCTAATACTATAGTGTGACAATTTTACATGGAGCAAGTCATGGTCAACTGTATCAAAAGCTTTACGTAAGTCAATGAAGATCCCCAGTGGGACTTCTTTTTTCTCTATTGCAGTGTATATATGTTCTAGCATGTGTATAATAGCATCATTAGTATTTTTATTAGGCCTGAATCCAAATTGGCAGGGGTTGAGAATGTTATGGGAGATGAGGTAGGAGTGGATTCGTTTATGAATTAATTTTTCCAAGATTTTTGAGAGAGGGTGTAAATTGGATATTGGCCTATAGTTATTCAACTCTGTTTGGTCTCCTCCTTTATGGATCGGGGTGACCCTTGCTATTTTGAGAACTGTAGGGAAGGTGGAGGATTCAATGGATTTGTTAAAGAGTGTTGCAATGATTGGTGATAGTACTTGTGACGCTTTTTTGTATATAAAGGGTGGTAAGGTATTTAAATCTCCTGCCTTGTTTTTCAGTGCGTTGATAATAAGGGAGACTTCGTATGGGTTAGTCGGAGCTAGGAACAGTGTGTTCGGGTAGTTGCCAGTGAGGTAGTCATTTGGTGGGGTATCTGAGCTTGGGATATTATTGGCAAGGTTTTGACCTATAGTGGAGAAGAAATCATTGAGTCTGTTTGCTGTTTCTGTTGGTGGGAGTTGGGGTTCATCTGATTTTGCTAATTTTATTTCGCTATGTCGTGATATCTTTTTTGTTCCCAGAATTTCTGATAGGGTCCTCCAGGTCTTTTTTATATCACCTCGTAAGTTGGATAATCTGTTCTCATAATACAATTTTTTTGCCCTTCTTATCAGGCTGGTTAGGATTGACGAGTAACGTTTTGTTTGGTCTCTGGTTATGTGACCCATTCTGTACTGTTTTTCATATCGGTGTTTTGTATTTATGGATTTGAGAATGCTGGGTGTTAGCCAGGGACTGTTCAGTCTCTTAGCTGTCATCTGTTTAGTTTTTTTAGGGCAGTGCTTGTTATAAAGGTATTGGGTCTTTTTTAGAAAATTATTAAAACATTCGTCAATATCTGTATAGATTTCTAGCTCAGTGTGCCAGTCAATGTTTGTTACTGCTGTTGTGAAGTTATTAATGGCTGCTTCATTGTGAAGTCTGAAGGTGACTTTAGTAGTGTCTTGGGGTATTTTACCAAGAGTTGTTATGAGGAAAGTAGGGTAGTGGTCTGTGGTATTATCTGTAATTATGCCTGATTTTGAAGGGGATATGGTGTTGGTCCAGATGTGGTCAAGTAGGGAAACACTAGTCTCTGTAACTATTGTAGGTTTTGTTACTGTTGGTAGCAACATGCAGTTACTCATTGTGTTTGTGAATTCAGTAACGTGTGGGTCCTGGTCTTGCAGGAGATTTATATTGAAGTCACCTGAGAGTAGTAAGTGATCTTTGTTCATGCGTGCATCAGTTATCATACTTCCTAGGTTTTGACTAAATTGGCTAATGTTTGATTGTGGAATTCTGTAGATGTTTATCACTGTGAGAGGTTTTTGTAGGTATTTGGATTTGAATTTAGCTATTATATATTCCCCATGTTCATCCCTTGTGCAAGTATTAGTGATACATTCTAGTTGGTCTGAGTAGTATATAGCTGTGCCACCCCCTTGTTGGTCTGGCCTACAGTTGTGTATGGCTGTGTAACCAGGAATGGCATAGACATCTGTAGTATCAGGCTTTAGCCAGGTTTCAGTTAGTGTAATGATGGACATATTGACATGCAAGGAATTTAGTAATGCTAGGAGGTCATCATAATGCTTGCTTAAAGATCTGATATTGTAGTTAAAGATAGTTATGTTGTTGTTGGCTCTGAGAAGTGCCTTTGATTGTTCTGCTGTGTAGTAATTACAGTAACTGTTTGAATAATTTAAGTCATTAAATAAGAGGTTGGTATCAGGATCAATGCTTGTAATCATAAGATTTGTAGTGAATCTATAGTTAGAATTAAGTAAAAAATAAAGTAAATATTCTAAAACTAAAAAAAATAGCACCTGAATTATTTAACAAATGTAAAAAATAATGAGCTAAGGTAGTTTTTTAAAGCTAAAATAAAGGAGACAATATAAAAGGGACTAAAATAATTTGTGGTGAACAAATAAAGTGATCAAATAATGGAGCTTGGGAATATGATAGTAGGTAGTACTTTAAAGGTAATTCTTTAAAGTTAGAATTATAATATAAAATTATAATATAAAAGGGACTAATATAAGTTGTGGTGAACAATAAAGTGGTAATCAAATAAATGAGCTTTGGAGTATAATGGCAAAATAGTGAACTTATTAACTTTAGCACCTGAGAATAGCACCTTGATTAGTTTATCAATTGCGAATATATGATCTAAGGTAGTTATATAGAGCTAAAATAAAGGACAAAAAATATATAAGGGACTACAGTTGAGTAATGGTAAACAAGTTAAATGGACAGATAGTCACTATGAAATAATATTGGTTTAGGAGTAAGATCTGATTTGTAATATTAAATAAGTTGATTTTTATGATATGGGATGTTAGTGCTATTGGTCTGTAGTTCTTTGCTGTTGCTTTACTGCCCCCTTTGTGGAGTGGGGCTATGTCTGTTGTTTTTAGTAACCGTAGGACGACCCCCGTGTCCATGCTCCCTCTCCACAGGATGGAAAAGGCTCGTGATAGGGGCTTCTTGCAGTTCTTGATGAACACAGAGTTCCATGAGTCTGGCCCTGGGGCAGAGTGCATGGGCATGTCATTTATCACCTGTTCGAAGTCATTTGGCGTCAGGATAACATCGGATAGGCTTGTGTTAATAAAATTTTGTGGCTCTCTCATAAAAAATTCATTTTGATCTTCGACTCTCAGTCTGGTTAGCGGCTTGCTAAAAACTGAGTCATATTGGGACTTGAGTAGCTCACTCATTTCCTTGCTGTCATCTGTGTAGGACCCATCTTGTTTAAGTAGGGGCCCAATACTGGACGTTGTTCTCGATTTTGATTTGGCATAGGAGAAGAAATACTTTGGGTTTCTTTCGATTTCATTTATGGCTTTTAGTTCTTCCCGTGATTCCTGACTCCTAAAGGATTCTTTTAGCTTAAGTTCGATGCTTGCTATTTCTCTGACCAGTGTCTCCCTACGCATTTCAGATATATTGACCTCTTTTAGCCGCTCTGTTATTCTTTTCCGTCGCCTGTAAAGGGAGCGCCTGTCTCTTTCTATTTTACATCTACTCCTCCTTTTTCTTAGAGGAATAAGCCTCGTGCATACATCGAGTGCCACCGAGTTAATCTGTTCTAAGCATAAGTTAGGGTCTGTGTTGCTTAGTTTATCTTCCCAGCTTATATCGGTTAGGACTTGGTTTACTTGGTCCCACATTATGTTTTTGTTATTGAAGTTGAATTTGGTGAATGCTCCCTCGTGACTAGTCTCATTATGTCGGTCTGGGGCTCCACACATACATGTCTGAACCTCAATTATGTTGTGATCAGAGTATATTGTTTTTGATATGGTGACATTTCTTATCAGATCATCATTGTTAGTAAAGATGAGGTCTAGTGTATTCTCCAGTCTAGTAGGCTCTATTATTTGCTGGTTTAAATTGAATTTTGTGCAGAGATTTAAAAGCTCGTGTGAGTGTGAGCTTTCATCAGAGCTGCCTCCTGGTGTTATTACTGCAGCAATATTATTTGCTATATTCCTCCATTTTAGGTGCCTTAAGTTGAAATCCCCCAGGAGCAAGATGTTGGGTGCAGGAGCTGGAAGATTTTCCAGACAGTGGTCAATTTTTAACAGCTGTTCCTGGAATTGCTGGGATGTTGCATCCGGAGGCTTGTAGACTACCACAATGACTAGGTTTTGGTTCTCAACCTTTACTGCTAAAACTTCCACTACATCATTTGAGGCATTAAACAGTTCTGTGCAAACAAGTGACTCTGCAATGTACAGGCCAACCCCCCCCCTTTTGCCTGTTCACTCTGTCACATCTGTATAGGTTGTAACCTGGGATCCATATTTCGTTGTCCAAGTGATCCTTTATGTGGGTCTCAGTGAAAGCCGCGAACATTGCCTTTGCCTCTGCAAGCAGTCCACGGATGAAAGGTATTTTGTTGTTTGTTGCTGGCTTTAGACCCTGTATGTTTGCAAATAAGAATGTTATCGGACTGGTGGTATTGTTGGTACTGGGGGGGGGGATTTTTTTCCGGCATTAGTATCTGTATCTGTTGGTTTGGAGTGGAGGCCATCGACTGTGGTTCCACTCCAGGAATGACTGGATTTGGTGTACGATTTCTGCCATTTCCTGCCAGTTTTTTTTCCTTCCTGGCACTAAAAAACCTCTCCCTCTTGAGTGGCTGTGGCTACACAGGTTTTCCCGTGGCCTGGATGTTTTGTATCTTTTTGTCCCCTTTAGATGGTATGCCTGGCAATTTAAGTTATAGCACAGTCTTTCCTGTACTGAAGAGGTACACAGTTCAGGGTGAAAAAGCTTACAGGAAGGGAGTTTGCATTTTCCTGTTGTCATATGGGCATGGCATTTTCTAGGGTGGTCATAGTTGCACGTCCCATCTGTTTTTCCAGATTTCCCATGACAGCAGATACCAAGTGCATAGTATGTGCACAGGCTTGGTTTCCGTTTGCCTTGGGTTTCTGTGACTGTATTCCCTGTTGGTGCATGTTTCCCTGTCTTACTTCTATCCTCCCTAGCACCAACAATGGAGCTCCCACCAGTTGTTTTTGGTAATATATCCTCACTATTGCTAGTGGAGTCCTCTTGTTTGCTATTTCCTGCGGTATTTCTAGTTTGCAATATTGGTTTTATCTTATCTTTGAGTACACTTGTTTCCCTACTATGGCTCCTGTCCCCTATGAGGTCATTTACTCACACTAAACATTGACAAAACCTACTTCATTCAGTTTGGTAACAGAGCTACAGATGTCCCTCTTAACATAATGATAAATGGATCACCTATCACAAAACTAACAGAGGGAAAATTCTTAGGAATCCACCTTGATAATAGACTCAAATTTCATACACATATACATCAAATTTCTAAGAAAATTTCCAAGACTGTAGGCATACTATCGAAGATACGGTACTATGTTCCACAGTCAGCCCTCCTGGCCCTATATCACTCTCTTATTTACCCCTATCTCACCTATGGAATTTGTGCATGGGGCTCAACAACAATTAACCATCTCAGACCACTAATTACCCAACAAAAGGCTGCAGTTAGAATGATAACAAATTCTCACTACAGGCAGCACACTCCACCAATATTCAATACACTAAACCTACTCACCATACAAAACATCCATACTTATTACTGCACCTATTACATACATAGAACACTTAACTCTGATATTAACCCTCCCCTCAAACATCTCCTTGCCAACCTCAACAGAACACATGACCATAACACAAGGCACAGATCACTCTTTGATGTTCCTCGTGTCCATCTCACACTATGCAAAAACTCAATGCACATAAAAGGCCCTAAAATCTGGAATTCATTACCTGTAAATATAAAAGAAACACAACCTGTTTATAAATTCAAGTCTCTTCTCAAAGATTACTTACTCACCCAAAACCAAATAAATACTGAATAACTGAACATTATAAATTGTATATCTTAAATGTTTCTCACAATTATATCACATAAATGTTAAACCTAAAACCCAATCTAACTTTATTATTTTTTAAATACACTACCTAACAGAATCACTACCTAACTGAATGCAACCATATGACCTGTCTTTGTAATACTCACTTGTGCTTTATAGTTATCTGTTTACATTAATGTTTTATCACTGATTTCATCATTGCTTAGTAGCAGCGCTGTATAGTCCTTGTGGCTTAGCGCTTCTTTTTGATTATAATAATAATAATAATCATTGCTTAGTTAATCTTAAGTTAATTTTAAGCCAGCCCGTAATGCTATGCATAGTATAAGTGGCTTTGGCATACTGCTCTTATCTGTATTTTTTTGTACCTCTGTATGTGTGCACAAATTGGAAATAAATAAATAAATAAATAAATTCCTTCCTGCGTATAGTTCCCGACTACCTGGACAAAATCTCCAGCTTCACCATTTCTGTCTCCCAGGACAGCATCTCCAGCTTCACCATTACTGTCTCCCAGGACAGCACCTCCAGCTTCACCATTACTGTCTCCCAGGACAGCACCTCCAGCTTCACCATTACTGTCTCCCAGGACAGCACCTCCAGCTTCACCATTACTGTCTCCCAGGACAGCACTATCAGCCCCACATTTACTGACTACCAGGACTTCATCTCCAGCCTTACAGTTTCTGACTACATGGCCAGTATCAAGGGCAGTACCATTCAGCACAGACTTTTTATGTTCCCATCTGTTGTAGAAAGCTTCCAGGTTGTCCATGAAAGCAGCTTTGATGTTGTCCTCTTTTAATACCCTTGTGATTTTAGTCCACAGATTTATCTCATTTGGGCATACCCAAAAACATTTCCCTGTTTTAACACTGCTTGTAGCTAGTTCTTGGATATCTGCACAAGGGGCGTGACACCAATTTCCACACAAATGACGATTTATCCATGTGGAAGCCCTTTTGTTTGACTGACCACAGACTACACACAGCTTCATAATGATTTGAATGGTTGATTTACTGCAATTCTATTAGCAACCTCTTGAATATTCTATTAATAACCTCCTTAAATGAAGCTCTAGCTATTTGTATTTCTGTTTCTGTTTTTGTATATTGGACAGCTTACCGTGCACATTCCTGATATATATTTAATGTTTGTGTTTATAAGGGCGCCTACAACCCCATCCGTTTACAGTCTGCTTTATTGTCCAACGAAACCGTTTGAAACCAGTCAAGGGTTCGGACCAGTCAAGGGTTCGGACCAGTCAAGGGTTCGGACCAGTCAAGGGTTCGGACCAGTCGATCTGATCTGATCAGTGGGTCGCTTATTTAAAACATACTGGTCGGTGATTTGGGCTAACACATGAAGGATCTACTGGAAATTATCTACCCGAGTAATATGTGATTTGATTGATACAAAAGTATAACTTGCGTGTTGAAGAAACCGGTGATTTCTGGCAGCTCCTACAATGACGAACGGTCGACCTCAACCCTTGTTTATCAATCGCTGTATCTAGCTTTTCTATTTTTTTTCCGTCTCCACCACAATAAATGCTATATTATCACTATATTTGGCTGGTGGAAATTTTGGAGGAAGGACGCTTGTTCTGTAGTAATATTTGCTTCTGGTTGTGTATATTGCGACCGCTGGTAACTACAGGTTATATGAAATTCACAGTATACGTCTGGTATTTCAAGAAAAAAGAAACTAATGAAAGTCACTCCACTCCACTAAGTACCATTATAATACTGGTTAGTTGCTACTACAACACTGTATTCTGCTATTCACTGGTATCACTAGATTATATGCGAGTACACTAGCAAGCCAGGAAGATTATTAAAAACAGCTGACCTGTGGTAAGTTTCTGGCGACTTCTGGCACCAGCCTCTATAGGCTTATCACTTCATTTACAAATTCACCTGTTTTCAAATGACACTTTAGCCTTTATCAACAATATACTAGGGAGCCACTGTAGTATACACTATACACTATGTATGCTCAATGTTATCAGGGAGACTTTGTTTCCTCTGACACGAAAAGTTCAATTATTATTTTTTTCACACGGGACACAGGCCTATGATTCCCCTCTGGCAGTAAACTCTGCTAGGTAGTGCACACTAATTCTCCTTTTTTGACTCAGTATATAATGTTTTCCGCCCAAGATTGGTTCCAGGCGCTAGAGGGATGTATCGTATAGGATTGATGACAAATTAAAGTTCTAGCATGTAAGAGCGACCGTGAAAACACCAGAAAACCCGGAGCACAACGAGGCACGCTGACACTGTCTGAGTGTTTTGAATATTGGTGGAGTGTGTTGCCTGTAGTGAGAATTTATCATCATTCTAACTGCAGCCTTTTGTTGGGTAATTAGTGGTCTGAGATGGTTAATTGTTGTTGAGCCCCATGCACAAATTCCATAGGTGAGATAGGGGTAAATAAGAGAGTGATAAAGGGCCAGGAGGGCTGACTGTGGAACATAGTACCGTATCTTCGATAGTATGCCTACAGTCTTGGAAATTTTCTTAGAAATTTGTTGTACATGTATATGAAATTTGAGTCTATTATCGTGGTGGATTCCTAAGAATTTTCCTTAGGGTAACAAAGTCATCATGCTGATCAGTGGGAACATTAAAACGTTTCCGTTTGAATATCCCACCAACAAGGATAGTATTACCAATATCTAGTGAGGTTAGCCTAGGGCAATGATCAGAGGCTATATCTGTTACAATGGAAGACTCACAGCTGGCAGAAGTAATGTTGAAACCCAGACACAGATCAAGGACACCTCCACAGATATGTGTGGGTTCAAGGTCACCTACGATTTGCACATTATCATGACTGTTTAAGAGTGACAACAGTTGATTGCCATTACGATTACCAAACTGTGAGTTTCCAATGCTTTTGTGTCTCGCATTGTAATCGCCAATAATAAGAGTAGGTTCAGAATGAGCACAAGTTGGGAACTCTTTGCTGATGATATAATGATTCACACCACCAGATTCTCCAACACCCTAAACATTCTAACCAGAACAAAATCCAAGCACCACGAACCAGTCAACGCAGGAGTGTACACTATACCCTGTGGAGGCTGTGACAAGATTTACGTAGGTGAAACAGCAAGAAACCTCGACATCCGCCTCAATGAACACATTTACGCATGTAGGAACGATAACTTGAACAACGCCTGTGTACAACATCGAAATTCTACCAATCATCTCATGAAATTCAGAGACGCCCAATTAGTGATTAAAGAAACTAATTTCCGCAGACGCAAGTGCCTCGAATCAGCACTGATGGCAGTTTTGAATACAATTAAACAAAACAACGGCAGCTTCACCATCTCTGAAGTCTTAGCAAGAATCCTCCTGAAAACAGTAAACCCTGCCATCACATAGTCTCTCCTGTTATACTACACAAAGCACATTACAGAGAGTGAACACTGAAACAGGCTGCCTCTTTCCAGTCTATATTTGTCCAACCTATTTTTATGTTACCCAAGTAATAGCTTTTATATCCTTTTACTCATGTATGAATTAATTGCTCTACCATATTGTATTACTACTACTTTTGTCACTACTACTACTACTACCACCACATCTAAATGGTACCTCACTAGTACTGCACCTCACTCTGAGCCTTTATACACCCTCTGTGTCCATGTATTGTTTGTAATGGCTTGATAAAGCTCCTGGAGAGCGAAACGTTGCCACAATAAAATGTCACATTAGTTGCACTTGTGTCCTTTTACTTTACATATTGTCGGTAATTCTACCAACTTTATTACAAGCAGACTCTTGGATGTCACTACCGCCCGGCTCCGGCTGGGTTACAAGTATCTTTGGCAGGTTAAATCACCACCACCAGATGTAGACCAAACGAAATGTAAACTTTGCCAGATGGACTATTGTCACACCCTGCGTCATTATGTATTGGAGTGCGATAAAATTAATGAATTTAGAAACAACTCACTCAGAAGTATTCAAGAAATGGCAAAGTATTTTATCCACAGTGGTATATTACAGACCATTCTGGAGAAATACCCTGACTTTGCTAGCTGTAAATAAAGCATTACCACATTCAAATTCAAAGTTTATTCTCTATAAGGATTACAATGCAGAGTTTACAGAATTTGGTTATTGTGTGGTTTACATGTAGTAAAATAATAATTACAGAGTGTACCACTAGAACACCTAGCATGGCTAGGCATGTGTGCGTGTGCGTGTGTGTGCGCGCGCGCGTGTGTGTGTGTTTACCTGGAGTTTAGCTGGAGAGAGTTCCGGGGGTCAACGCCCCCGCGGCCCGGTCTGTGACCAGGCCTCCTGGTGGATCAGAGCCTGATCAACCAGGCTGTTACTGCTGGCTGCACGCAAACCAACGTACGAGCCACAGCCCGCCTGATCAGGAACCAACTTTAGGTGCTTGTCCAGTGCCAGCTTGAAGACTGCCTGGGGTCTGTTGGTAATCCCCCTTATGTATGCTGGGAGGCAGTTGAACAGTCTCGGGCCCCTGACACTTATTGTATGGTCTCATAACGTGCTAGTGACACCCCTGCTTTTCATTGGGGGGATGTTACATTGTCTGCCAAGTCGTTTGCTTTCGTAGTGAGTGATTTTCGTGTGCAAGTTCGGTACTAGTCCCTCTAGGATTTTCCAGATGTATATAATCATGTATCTCTCCCGCCTGCATTCCAGGGAATACAGGTTCAGGAACCTCAAGCGCTCTCAGTAATTGAGGTGTTTTATCTCCGTCAGGTCAGCAATTTCACCTGCCTTGAAAGGTGCTGTTAGTGTGCAGCAATATTCCAGCCTAGATAGAACAAGTGACCTGAAGAGTGTCATCATGGGCTTGGCATCCCTCGTTTTGAAGGTTTACCTGGACCTGGAGAGGTTCTCATTATCCATCCTGTCATTTTTCTAGCAGATGCGATTGGTACAATGTTATGGTCCTTGAAGGTGAGATCCTCCGACATGATCACTCCCAGGTCTTTGACGTTGGTGTTTCGCTCTATTTTGTGGCCAGAATTTGTTTTGTACTCTGATGAAGATTTAATTTCCTCGTGTTTACCATATCTGAGTAATTGAAATTTCTCATCGTTGAGCTTCATATTGTTTTCTGCAGCCCACTGAAAGATTTGGTTGATGTCCGCCTGGAGCCTTGCAGTGTTTGCAATGGAAGACACTGTCATGCAGATTCGGGTGTCATCTGCAAAGGAAGACACGGTGCTGTGGCTGACATCCTTGTCTATGTCGGATATGAGGATGAGGAACAAGATGGGAGCGAGTACTGTGCCTTGTGGAACAGAGCTTTTCACCGTAGCTGCCTCGGACTTTACTCTGTTGACTACTACTCTTTTTGTTCTGTTAGTGAGGAAATTATAGATCCATCGACCGACTTTTCCTGTTATTCCTTTAGCACGCATTTTGTGTGCTATTACGCCATGGTCACACTTGTCGAAGGCTTTTGCAAAGTCTGTATATATTACATCTGCATTCTTTTTGTCTTCTAGTGCATTTAGGACCTTGTCGTAGTGATCCAATAGTTGAGACAGACAGGAGCGACCTGTTCTAAACCCATGTTGCCCTGGGTTGTGTAACTGATGGGTTTCTAGATGAGTGGTTATCTTGCTTGTTAGGACCCTTTCAAAGATTTTTATGATATGGGATGTTAGTGCTATCGGTCTGTAATTCTTTGCTATTGCTTTACTGCCCCCTTTGTGGAGGGGGGCTATGTCTGTTGTTTTCAGTAACTGTCGGACGACCCCAAGTCAATGCTCCCTCTCCATAGGATGGTAAAAGCTCGTGATAGGGGCTTCTTGCAGTTCTTGATGAACACGGAGTTCCATGAGTCTGGCCCTGGGGCAGAGTGCATGGGCATGTCATTCATCGCGTGTTCGAAGTCATTTGGCGTCAGGATAACATTAGATAGGCTTGAGTTAACCAAATTCTGTGGCTCTCTCATAAAAAAATAATTTTGATCTTCGACTCTGTCTGGTTAGCGCTAGGCTTGCTAAAAACTGAGTCATATTGGGACTTGTGTAGCCCACTCATTTCCTTGCTGTCATCTGTGTAGGACCCATCTTGTTTAAGTAGGGGCCCAATACTGGATGTTGTTCTCGACTTTGATTTGGCATAGGAGAAGAAATACTTTGGGTTTCTTTCGATTTCATTTATGGCTTTTAGTTCTTCCCGCGATTCCTGACTCCTATAAGATTCCTTTAGCTTAAGTTCGATGCTTGCTGTTTCTCTGACCAGTGACTCCCTACGCATTTCAGATATATTGACCTCTTTTAGCCGCTCTGTTATTCTTTTCCGTCGCCTGTAAAGGGAGCGCCTCTCTCTTTCTATTTTACATCTACTCCTCCTTTTTCTTAGAGGAATAAGCCTTGTGTATACATCGAGTGCCACCGAGTTAATCTGTTCTAGGCATAAGTTGGGGTCTGTGTTGCTTAGTATATCTTCCCAGCTTATATCGGTTAGGACTTGGTTTACTTGGTCCCACTTTATGTTTTCGTTATTGAAGTTGAATTTGGTGAATGCTCCCTCGTGACTAATCTCATTATGTCGGTCTGGGGCTCCGCGCATACATGTCTGAACCTCAATTATGTTGTGATCTGAGCATATTGTTTTTGATATGGTGGCATTTCGTATCAGATCATCACTGTTAGTGAATTATTATTATTATAATCAAAAAGAAGCGCTAAGCCACAAGGACTATACAGACTGTTAGTGAAGATGAGGTCTAGTGTATTCTCCAGTCTAGTAGGCTCTATCATTTACTGGTTTAAATTGAATTTTGTGCAGAGATTTAAAAGCTCGTGTGTGTGAGAGTTCTCGTCAGAGCTGCCTCCTGGTGTTATTACTGCAACAACATTATTTTCTATATTCCTCCATTTTAGGTGCCTTAAGTTGAAATCTCCCAGGAGCAAGATGTTGGGTGCAGGAGCTGGCAGATTTTCCAGTGGTCAATTTTTAACAGCTGTTCCTGGAATTGCTGGGATGTTGCATCCGGAGGCTTGTAGACTACCACATTGACTAGGTTTTGGTTCTCGACCTTTACTGCTAAAACTTCCACTACATCATTTGAGACATTAAGCAGTTCTGTGCAAACAAGTGACTCTGCGATGTACAGGCCAACCCCCCCACTTTTGCCTGTTCACTCTGTATATGTTGTAACCTGGGGTCCATTTATTTATTTATTTATTTATTTATTTATTTATTATAAATTTGAGCACACATACAGAGGTACAAAAAAATACAGATAAGAGCAGCATGCCAAAGCCACTTATACTATGCATAGCATTACGGGCTGGCTTAAAATTAACTTAAGATTAACTAAGCAATGATGAAGTCAGTGATAAAACATTAATGTAAACAGATTACTATAAAGCACAAGTGAGTATTACAAAGACAGGTCATATGGTTGCATTCAGTCATATGAAGGATTCTGTTAGGTAGTGTATTTAAAAAATAATAAAGTTAGATTCGGTTTTAGGTTTAACATTTATGTGATATAATTGTGAGAAACATTTAAGATATACAATTTATAAGGTTCAGTTATTCAGTATTTATTTGGTTTTGGGTGAGTAAGTGATCTTTGAGTAGAGACTTGAATTTATAAACAGGTAGTGTTTCTTTTATATTTACAGGTAATGAATTCCAGATTTTAGGGCCTTTTATGTGCATTGAGTTTTTGCATAGTGTGAGATGAACACGAGGAACATCAAAGAGTGATCTGTGCCTTGTGTTATGGTCATGTGTTCTGTTGAGGTTGGCAAGGAGATGTTTGAGGGGAGGGTTAATATCAGAGTTAAGTGTTCTATGTATGTAATAGGTGCAGTAATAAGTATGGATGTTTTGTATGGTGAGTAGGTTTAGTGTATTGAATATTGGTGGAGTGTGCTGCCTGTAGTGAGAATTTGTTATCATTCTAACTGCAGCCTTTTGTTGGGTAATTAGTGGTCTGAGATGGTTAATTGTTGTTGAGCCCCATGCACAAATTCCGTAGGTGAGATAGGGGTAAATAAGAGAGTGATATAGGGCCAGGAGGGCTGACTGTGGAACATAGTACCGTATCTTCGATAGTATGCCTACAGTCTTGGAAATTTTCTTAGAAATTTGTTGTATATGTGTATGAAATTTGAGTCTATTATCAAGGTGGATTCCTAAGAATTTTCCCTCTGTTAGCTTTGTGATAGGTGATCCGTTTATCATTATGTTAAGAGGGACATCTGTAGCTCTGTTACCAAACTGAATGAAGTAGGTTTTGTCAATGTTTAGTGTAAGTTTGTTAGTCCTCATCCAGGTAGATATTTTCTGTAATTCGGTATTTACAGTATTGGCTAGTGTGACTGGGCTCGGGTGAGAGAAGACGTATGTAGTGTCATCTGCAAATAGTGTGGGTTTGAGAAATTGCGAAGCATTTGGAAGGTCATTTATGTATAGGAGAAAGAGAAGAGGGCCAAGGACACTTCCCTGTGGGACACCAACTGTAATTGGTTGCGCAGAAGAGTTTGCCCCATTTGCGTACACATATTGGCTTCTGTTGCTGAGGTATGACTTGAGGTAGTTGAGGGAGTGCCCTCTTATACCATAGTGTGACAATTTTACGTGGAGCAAGTCATGGTCAACTGTATCAAAAGCTTTACGTAAGTCAATGAAGATCCCCAGTGGGACTTCTTTTTTCTCTATTGCAGTGTATATATGTTCTAGCATGTGTATAATAGCATCATTAGTATTTTTATTAGGCCTGAATCCAAATTGGCAGGGGTTGAGTATGTTTTGGGAGATAAGGTAGGAGTAGATTCGTTTATGAATTAATTTTTCGAAGATTTTTGAGAGAGGGTGTAAGTTGGATATTGGCCTATAGTTATTCAACTCTGTTTGGTCTCCTCCTTTGTGGATCGGGGTGACCCTTGCTATTTTGAGTACTGTAGGGAAGGTGGAGGATTCAATGGATTTGTTAAAGAGTGTTGCAATGATTGGAGATAGCACTTGTGACACTTTTTTATATATAAAGGGTGGTAAGGTACTTAAATCTCCTGCCTTGTTTTTTAGTGCATTGATAATAAGGGAGACTTCGTATGGGTTAGTCGGAGCTAGGAACAGTGTGTTCGGGTAGTTGCCGGTGAGGTAGTCATTTGGTGGGGTATCTGAGCTTGGGATTTTATTGGCAAGGTTTTGTCCTATAGTGGAGAAGAAATCATTGAGTCTGTCTGCTGTTTCTGTTGGTGGGAGTTGGGGTTCATCTGATTTTGCTAATTTTATTTCGCTATTTCGTGATATCTTTTTTGTTCCCAGAATTTCTGATAGGGTTTTCCAGGTCTTTTTTATATCACCTCGTAAGTTGGATAACCATTGGGTCCATATTTCGTTGTCCAAGTGATCCTTTATGTGGGTCTCAGTGAAAGCCGTGAACATTGCATTTGCCTCTGCAAGCAGTCCACGGATGAAAGGTATTTTGTTGTTTGTTGCTGGCTTTAGACCCTGTATATTTGCAAATTATTATTATAATCAAGGGGGAAGCGCTAAACCCGGAGGATTATACAGTGCCTGGGGGGGGGATGTGGAAGGCATTCAGGCTTAATTCGGGGAACTGGAGCACAGATCCAATTCCCTAAATCAAGAGCCCCTCACCAACATCAAGGAACCTTCCTTGAGGGGTATATTTGCAAAGAAGAATGTCATCGGACTGGTGGTATTGTTGGTACTGGGGGGGGGGGGGATTTTTTTCCGGCATTATTATTATTATAATCAAGGGGAAGCGTTAAACCCGGAGGATTATACAGCGCCTGGGGGGGGGATGTGGAAGGCATTCAGGCTTAATTCGGGGAACTGGAGCACAGATCCAATTCACTAAATCGAGAGCCACTCACCAACATCAAGGAACCTTCCTTGAGGGGTATATTTGCAAAGAAGAATGTCATCGGACTGGTGGTATTGTTGGTACTGGGGGGGGGGGATTTTTTTCCGGCATTAGTATCTGTATCTGTTGGTTTGGAGTGGAGGCCATCGACTGCGGTTCCACTCCAGGAATGACTGGATTTGGTGTACGATTTCTGCCATTTCCTGCCAGTTTTTTTTTCCTTCCTGGCACTAAAAACCTCTCCCTCTTGAGTGGCTGTGGCTACCCAGGTTTTCCCATGGCCTGGATGTTTTGTATCTTTTTGTTCCCTTTAGATGGTGTGCCTGGCAATTTAAGTTATAGCACAGTCTTTCCTGTACTGAAGAGGTACACATTTCAGGGTGAAAAAGCTTACAGGAAGGGAGTTTGCATTTTCCTGTTGTCATATGGGCATGGCATTTTCTAGGGTGGTCATAGTTGCACGTCCCATCTGTTTTTCCAGATTTCCCATGCCTGCAGATACCAAGTGCATAGTATGTGCACAGGCTTGGTTTTCGTTTGCCTTGGGTTTCTGTGACTGTATTCCCTGTTGGTGCATGTTTACCTGTCTTATTCCTATCCTCACTAGCATCAACAATGGTGCTCTCACCAGTTGTTTTTGGTAATATATCCTCACTATTGCTAGTGGAGTCCTCTTGTTTGCTATTTCCTGTGGTATTACTAGTTTGCAATATTGGTTTTATCTTACCTTTGACTACACTTGTTTCCCCACTACATCTCCTGTCTCCCATGAGGTCATTTATATGCATTCCCTCCTGCGTATATTTCCCGACTACCTGGACAAAATCTCCAGCTTCACCATTACTGTCTCCCAGGACAGCACCTCCTGCTTCACCATTACTGTCTCCCAGGACAGCACCTCCAGCTTCACCATTACTGTCTCCCATGACAGCACCTCCAGCTTCACCATTACTGTCTCCCAGGACAGCACTATCAGCCCCACATTTACTGATTACCAGGACTGCACCTCCAGCCTTACAGTTTCTGACTACATGGCCAGCATCAAGGGCAGTACCATCCAGCCCAGACTTTTTATGTTCCCATCTGTTGTAGAATGCTTCCAAGTTTTCTGTGAAAGCAGCTTTGATGTTATCCTCTTTTAATACCAATGTGATTTTAGTCCACAGATTTATCTCATTTCGGCATACCCAAAAACACTTCCCTGATTTTATACTGCTTGTAGGTAGTTCTTGGATATCTGCACAAGGGGCGTGACACCAATTTTCACAAAAATGACAATTTATCCATGTGGAAGCCCGTTTGTTTGATTGACTGCAGACTACACAGAGCTTCATAACCATAACTGAATACGAAGGACTAATGAATGAGGGGAATCAAATTGTTTAATGGACTGTAAAACACTGAGGGAATCTGAAATGATCACAAATGTCGAAGGAGACATGTACGTAATACGAAGAAGCGATGTGAGGATGGCATACAACTCGGCAGTAAAAATACTAGCCGAGTCTAACAAGTGACCTCAGACATCATCAGGGAATACTGCTGTGAACCCAACACCATCATAAGATTTAGAAACATCTGTATAAACAGCAGTGGCATGAGCATGTGACTGGAAGTGCTCGAGAAGAGGGGAGCGAGAAGCAGTTGCAGGCAGGAAAGCTTTGGCACACGTAGTGGGGGAGAACAGACATGAACCGTCGGAACTTCCCAAGGGGGAAGGAAAAAGGCAGATGCTAAATGAACATACAAGGGAGGCAACTGGAGAGAAGACCGGAGTGAGTGAAGACGAAGAGAAAATGGTCGGAGTAGGCAGGGGCGCCGAACAATGGGCTTCTACTAATGTCCAAGACTAACCTATACATAGAAGAAACATGAAGATCATGAGCGCAGACAAAATAACGAAGACAACGAGCATCATGATGATCAGCTTAAGAACATTAGCCTCTACATAGAGGCTTTCAACAGAGGATGAACGAAAGGCACCAAGGCTTATCGGAGACCTTGATGATGAAGGGGGATCCAAGTTCGAAAGAGTTGTAGAAGCCACAGAATAGACTTGGTCACCATAATCCAGCTTGGACAAGGCTAGGTTGGAATGCAAACGGAGGAGTTAGGCGATCTGCTCCCCATGAATGATGTACGAGAATTTTAAGGAGATTCAGCCAACCATGGCAAGTTGCCTTCAAAGAAGAAATGTGAGGTTTCCGTGTCAACCGACGATCGAAGAGAAGGCCAAGAAACTTGACCACATCACATTCTGGAATATGTGAGCCGTGCAAATACAATGGAATATCTGGGATAAGAGGATGCGACAGAAGAATGGAAGGTAGGTTACTTATAGCTAAGTGAAAAAGGGTAGTGCTAAGGACACAACCTTGTGGGACTCCCTCAGCTTGTACAGTCTGAGGAAAGCGAGGCACCAGCACGGACCCAAAAATGTCTGTCAGATAAGAAAGCAGCAAGGAAGGCTGGTAGATTACCGTGGAAGCCTAAAGACTGGGCTTGGGCTATAATGTTATACCTCTAAGTGGTGTCATATGCCTTCTCAAGATCAAAAAAGACTGCTAGGATGGAGTGTTTGTTAGCAAAAGCATTTCAAATATACATATCTAAGTGGAGCAAGGGGTTCAAAGTATAGCAGCCCTTGCGAAAGCCATATTGGTGAAGGGAAAGACTATTGTGAGTCTCCAAGAGCCATATCAGACGTCTATTCACCAATCGTTCCATCACCTTGCAGACTACACTGGTGAGGGCAATGGGACGATAGTGAGAGGTATGAAGCCCCGAGTTGCCTGGTTCGCGAAACGGTAGTACAATGGCAGATTTCCATTGTTGAAGGAGAACCCCTTGCACCGTAGAATGCAGATGTTGTAGCATACTGATATGAATGTCATCAGATCCAGCTGCCGACAGCTGGCAAGTGGAAAGCGTGGACTCTAGCTCTAGGAGTGAAAGGTACGTTATACAGTTCCATCCCATTAGAGGAGAAATCCAAAGGCAATTGCTCTTTGACAGACTTAGCCGCAAAAAATGAGGAACAAAGGTGAAGCCCTTGGGAGATACAGACAAGATAGTTCCCGATTTTCATGGCAACTTCAAGAGGCTCTGCAACATTAACATCAGCAACCCACAAAACAGGAGTTAGGTCTGGAGTGTACCTGCCACACAACTTCCGTACCTTCCTCCAAACCATACATATGGGAAGAGGTAATGATAGACATGTAGTCTTGCCAACAAGTGCATTTAGCATCGTGTATGATGCGGTGAACTACTGTCCTTGCTTAAAATCCAAGACACCCTGAGGTCTGATTATATCGGTAACAGCCCCACACAGCACGTTTCAAGTGCACTGCACAGGCACACACAGGAGACCTCCAAGGCACGCATGTCTGAGAATGCCTACCCGAGGTTCTAGGAACAGAACATGATGCTGCCATCAAAACTAAGGACAAAAACTGGTGTACCGTTTCATCAATAGAGGAAGAAAGGGTCCTCACAAAAGGTAGTAAGATGAGAGTATAAGTCCCAATCTGCTCGTGCAGACTGCCAACGAGGGCTATGAGGCAGTTGGGAATGTGTAGTAGAAGTAAGAAGTATAGGAAAGTGATCACTGTCATGTAAATCTGGGAGGACAGACCAAACATAATCAAGTGCAACTGATTAGGAACAAATAGAAAGATCATTGCAAGAGAGAGACTGAGTGCGAGAGTCAAAATAGGTAGGAGCACCCGTATTTAAAACAAAGAGGATGAGAAGCAAGAAGTCTCTCCAACTGATTACCACGAGTCACAGTGGGACCCTCCCCACAGATGATGATGGGCATTATAATCGCCAAACAACAAGATGGGCGGCGGTAAAGATAAAAAAAAAACGCAATATCCGAGACACAGAATGCATGGGAGGGGGAAAGATGTAGAGCAAACTGTATACCATCTGTGTAAATAAATACAAACTGCAGTATAATGCAGCAGAGAATGAACAAAAACTTTTTGATATGGTATATCAACATGCACAAGAAGCACACACTCATTAAATGATTCATCAGGAAAAGGATCAGAAGAATGTAACAGCAATAGCCTGAAACAGGACGAATAACAGTTGAACGAATTTTGGGCTCTTGTAACCCAACACATATCAGGGAAAACTGGGAGAGTAACACTTGGAGTTCTCCCCGATTACCCCTGAGGCCATGAATATCCCATTGCAAATAAGACATTCACAAAAACAGGAATGTCAACAACAAGAAGCAATAAAATCTATGGGCTATTAGGACCAGTAAAGTCAACGTGTGGGGGCAACAGTAAGCATGTAAGCAAGGAGGAACCAGAATGCTGTGAATGAGAAGATTGTTGCAAGGGTTGTGAAAAAGAAAGGGTAGGAGGAGGCCTGTCAGTGTCCATTGAGGGTTTCGTTTCCACAATACAGCTGGAGATAGCATCAAGTGTCTCAACGGATAAGGAAGATGCCGATACCATGATTTCAGAGACAGGCAAGTAGAGATCGGAGCAACTATGGAGGCAACCAAGGAGGTCTGAGAGGGGCGGGGAGTATTGACGTGGAGAGAATCAGAGGGGGCAGAAGAGTCCTGTAGTGTAACAGGAGAGGAAGGAGGTTGGAAGGTAACTAGGGAAGAAGGCTGGGGGGGAACAGGAGAAGAGGGGACTACATGAGGGAGGGGGGTGAATCTCTATTTTCGTGTGAATGAAGTGAGAACCAGGTGCCAAGGTACAAGATAGATTCAACTTCACAGGTAATAGACGTGAAAAAGGTGTAGGCTTGCTAGATCTAGTAGACTGAGAAACTAGTGAGCAAGGTGAAGCAGTAGAAGTAGGAAGAGGTGCAGAGGTAGGAGTTTCAGAGGATAAAACCGCAAAAGAATTAGAAACAGAGGTGGCCCCTGAAGACATGGTCGCAGAGGAGTTGGTAGGCGGGAGGACTGTCAAGGTTGGAGGTCTTCGGGCTACCCGAGAATAAGGAACACGAGGAAGTTTTCCCTGAAGGCGAAGCTGGGAGACAGCCATAGTGTAAGTCCTTCACTCTCCTTAAGATAATGGATTTCTTGTTCATTACGATAGGCCTGACAACGGCGTGAAAAAGAAGGATGAGATTCATTGCAATTGAGACAAGAGGGAAGAAGACTGAAAGATGCATTAGTATGATCTGGGGCACTGCAGACTGGGCACTTTGACGCAGATCTGCAGTATTTAGCAAGGTGCCTGAAGCCCCAGCAATTACAACACTGTTAGGGAGTAGGGACTACTTTATGGACCTCTAGGTGATGGCCTGCAATATAAATGGAGGACAGGAACTCATGGCAGTTGAAGGTTAAGCAGGCGATATTACTGGAAAGGCACCTCTGCCCACGAGCAGGCAGGATGTATCTACTCTGAGAATAGGAAGGTCCTGAAGGGCTAATTGCTCTAAAATATCATCGCTGCAAGACAGAAAATCACTTTGTACAGTGGTACACGGTAAAACCACAGTACCACTGCAAGAATTGAGAGTAGCGTGCTTATGAACTGTAACTGGAATGTTATCTATGGAAGTTATATGGGAAAGCATGAGCTTGTTCTGATTTCTGAACTGTAATGACATGCGTGCCATTTCGAAGAGCGTGAGAAGATATATTTTGGCCAACATGTTGTAAAAGAGCTTTACCAATACAGTAGACCATCATTTAACCCTTTGAGGGTTTTGGTTGTACTAGTACGTCTTACGAGTAGGGGTTTTTGACGTACTAGTACGCATAAATTCTAGCGGCCTCAAATCTCACAGGAAAAGGCTGATAAGCCTAGATGTGAGAGAATGGGTCTGTGTGGTAGGTGTGCGCAGTAGGAAAAAAATCTGGGACCCAGTGGTGCATTGTGGGAATGCCATCATAGTACACAATTTCCACCGTGCCCTGCGGTAAGAAGTTCCTCACTCCTCGGCAAATTGGGACACTTTTGTTCCCCAGTGACAGTTCTAATACAGATGGAAGTGACAGTGAAGACGAATTTCAAGGTTCTGGTGAGGTTTTGACCGAAACTAATGACCATAATATGGGCAATAGTGAGGAAAACCCAGACAACCCACAGCCTTCCACCTCTGGTGCTGGGCCGTCTTGTTCACGTTCAGTTGTACCAGAATCAAAGAGGAAACTCCTATTTTCCAAAATCCCAGACTCAGATGTGAGCATTGGTGATGATAGTGATAGTGATTATGAACTACAAGCTCTTCAAACTTGTTCCAAGAATGGAGGAGGAGGAGGAAGAAGAAGAAGAAGAAGAAGAAGAAGAAGAAGAAGGAGGAGGAGGAGGAGGAGGAGGAGGAGGAGGAGGAGGAGGAGGAGGAGGAGGAGGAGGAGGAGGAGGAGGAGGAGGAGGAGGAGGAGGAGGAGGAGGAGGAGGAAGAAGAGGAGGAGGAGGAGGAGGAAGAAGAGGAGGAGGAGGAGGAGGAAGAAGAGGAGGAGGAGGAGGAGGAAGAAGAGGAGGAGGAGGAGGAGGAAGAAGAGGAGGAGGAGGAGGAGGAAGAAGAGGAGGAGGAGGAGGAGGAAGAAGAGGAGGAGGAGGAGGAGGAAGAAGAGGAGGAGGAGGAGGAGGAAGAAGAAGAAGAATACGTAATGATAACAATAATACATAATAATAATAATAATACATAATAATAATAATAATAATACATAATAATAATAATACATAATAATAATAATAGGTAATAATAATAATAATAATAGGTAATAATAATATGTAATAATAAATGTTCACCCATGACAGTAACAAGATAAGGGGAGATAACATCTGATAAGTGCTGACGTTTGATGAGGGTAAATGAGGGTGGAGCTGATACCAAAAGATGAGATGAACATCGCCCTCCCTTTGTTTTTGCTGGTATACTAACATTTCTGTCTGTCTATTTGCCTGTCTGTCAAGCTCCCTGTCTATCCGTCTAGCTCTCTGTCTCAGAGCCACAAGACTGCGTCATCACTTTTACTCACATCTTCAAGCAGAGTATAGCACTTTGTCTGGATTTCTTGGGTTATCCTAGGTAATTTATACTATGTATACTTGTATTTATGTGTACCTGTGAGACAGAGATAGACAGACAGATAGAAAGAGAGAGACAGATTGAAAGAGATAGAATGAGGGAGAAAGATAAAACACCATTGTGTATGACACCATGTTTCAGAGTTCCACAAGCTGCATAACTAATAGGAATATGTTCAGTGACTGTATATTGGTATATATATTATAGAACAATAATAATAAACAATGTTTTGTATTGTTTGTTTTTGTAAACAAGTTTTGTAAACAATATATTGATAATTATGTTTGTGTGCTTATTGTGTTGTATACAACGAGTGTATATATGTACATTGCACCTTACTTTGGTCTCATAGGCCACATAAGTTATGTGAAAAAATAAAATAGTGAAAAAAACAACAAACCTTCATATACAAGTAAACTCAAGTTTACCAGGTGAGCGGCAGTCGCCGCTGTTGCCATACGCGACTCATTTTCTGCAAACTTCATGCATCCATATCTCCGTAAGTATTGATGGTAAATTTTTTTTGTTTATCCTATAATGTTTAGAAAAAAAAAACTATTTTTTCATAAGAAAAAAAAATTTTTTTTTTTTTGAAATTTGGCCGACCCTGAGAACGAGTTTCGGAGAGGGCCTGTCGACCCTCAAAGGGTTAACATGGTAGTTACGTTCCTGAAAATGCTGTTAGGTAAAAAATCGTGTCAGATGAACTGAAGAACTTATGGGAAAAATAGGGTGACGTTCCTGGGAGCCCCCAAAAAGCCAGACAACTTTTTTTTAGACCAACAGATCTTACAAAAATAAAAGTGAATATGTAATTGTAGTTCAATGTCGTGATATATTACTGCTTAACACTACAAATGCAACAGAAATAATAGTATTTCTTAATTTAAATTGTGGTTGCTGGTGTGTGTGGATGATTGTGGAGAGAGTGGATATGGATGATGTGGCCCTACTGGGCTGAGGTGGATGGTAGAGGTCCTGGTACTGAAGTCGATGGTTGCATTGGAGTGTGCATAAATTCTGTATTATTATAATAAAAAAGAAGTGCTAAGCCCATAAATTCTGTAATGGATCTCTGGGCTCTTTTACCCTGCAGGTACATTATACAGCTGACGGTAAGGCATCATCAGCTGGTCTAGACCCAGTTTCAAAGCACTGCTTCTAGATTTGTCAGGGTCCTCTTCAGTGAAAAAGTCTGCTAGTTTAGCAGCAACATGGAACTGCTCATGTAACTGCTGCAATGTTAATTGTTTTTCTTCAGGTTCTTCTTCTGTTATCTCCCTCCCTTGTATCTGTGCATCGAGCTCTGCCAACATTTCCTCTGGACTCCTGTCTTCATCATCATCATCTTCTAAGAGCTCATTCACATCTTCATTCATATCTTCAAAACCTTCACCTGGTAATCTCCTTGCCAATTGAACAATTTCCTGAACCTGACTCTCGAGCAAGGGAAAACCAGTAAAAGAATTAACCACAGAATGCCATAACTTTCTCCAGCCTGCATTTAGTGTTGATTGGGGCACTTTATTCCATGCACTTCTAGCATAGCTGATAGCATCTGCAATGTTAAATTCATTCCAGAAGCTTGGTACTGCCAAGTTGGAATCAGAGTCCATTGATGCAACTAGTTTTTTTCATAACTTTTTTTTGTGTAGTTACACTTGAATGACTTAATAACTCCCCGATCCAGTGGTTGAAGTATTATTATTATTATAATCAAAAAGAAGCGCTAAGCCACAAGGGCTATACAGCAAGTGGTTGAAGTAGATATGTTGTATTTGGAGGTAAAAATACAACTTTTACATGTGGGGTCACATCCAGGAAAGCTTGTGGATGGGTACGGGATTATTATTATAATAATCAAGGGGGAAGCGCTAAACCCGTAGGATTATACAGCACCTGGGGGGGATGTGGAAGGCATTCAGGCTTAATTCGGGGAACTGGAGCACAGATCCAATTCCCTAAATCAAGAGCCCCTCACCAACTTCAAGGAACCTTCCCTGAGGGACTGGGTACGGGAATTATCAAGAATGAATAAAGCCTTGAATGCAAGGTTCTTGCTGTGCAGGTAAAACTTGACTTCAGGAATAAAATGCTGCTTAAACCAGTCAATAAATATTTCCTCTGTCATCCATGCTGACTGGTTTGATCTCCTGTATGATCAGCTGAAGCACTTTCACCAGAAAACTTATTATGTAACTTAATATACAACTTAAAGTTATGGAACAAGCCTGTGCTAAACACACACTTTTTCATGCCTTCCTTCCTTATCACACACTACTTTAAACAACTAAGGCCTTTTCCCTAATTAAGAGGAAATTAAGTGGTGCACCTTTCTTTGTCTTTTGTTTGATCCACTCAAGCAACAAGTTTTCCGTTTTATTTACTTGTTGGGACCTATGCGTCATTCTTTTCACGAGATGACATCTTGGTTATTCATTACACAAGCTCGTATATTTGCCTCATTCTTTTTAACTGTACAAACTGACACTTCATTAAGGCCATAGGCCCTCACTATATTCACCACATGTGAGCCACTCTTAAGCTTATCTAATTTCACAATTTTGTTTGCAATTCCTAGACTTGAACACTTAAACCTTTTCTTGTCACTTTCAAGTTGAAGAATTGAGACACTTATGCAACATACGGGAATCTTTATTGAAGAAACATTTCGCCACACAGTGGCTTCATCAGTCCAATACGAAGTAGATATGTGTAAGGAGAGGAGGAGTTTGAGGTAATCAGGCCCTCAGCCTGGAATCGATGTGTTCAGTCCATCACTCTTGTAGGAAGTACAGCATAGGGCCAGAGAGGTGGGATCTTGGTACAAAGACTTCTTCAATGCTTGTCCAACCTTTGGATGAAGACCTACTTACCCTAGTGGAAGGTCCCACTGTGATCCCGCCTCCTCTTGCTTCGACTCACCTGACTGCAGTATATAAGCCACCTCTCTGGCCCTATGCTGTACATGTACTTCCTACAAGAGTGATGGACTGAACACATCGATTCCAGGCTGAGGGACTGATTACCTCAAATTCATCCTGTCCTTACACATTTCTACTTTGTATTGGACTGATGAAGCCATTGTGTGGCGAAACGTTTCTTCAATAAAGATTCCCATATGTTGCGTATAAGTGTCTCAGTTCTTCAACTTGTCGGTTTTCAAAACCATTCATCACATTTGTCACTTTCAGCAACACTTGTATGCTTACTGGGTGCCATGATTGCTGGGCAGATTTAACAAATGGCAAAGAAAATATGTACAATGAACATAAATAAATAAAGCGAGGTTTCCAAGCATCGTCGTCCTACATGTGTGTGAACCGAACTGGAGGCTAGAAGCATGGTGTGGGTGGTGGAGGGATGGCAGTAGGCCTCCCCAATTGACTCAATGGTGTAACCCACCGCAGGCGACTGGGTGCTCAAAATTTTTTCCCCTCCCATGAAGTGTTAAATTGATTTTACGTGTTACATAAAATTGTGCCACAATTCTTCAATCGTGCTATACCCGAATCATGCCTAATAAACTCGTGCTAAGTGGTCTACTGTATTATGATCAGAAAGATAATCAGTTCGTGACATTGGTTGTGAGGAAAAGAATTTAGTCCACTGTGTACTTATAAACACGGTGCACAAAGGGAGTGGGTGTCGCGTAGGTCATTTTTGGGCAGACATTGAAGACCCGTCATCACTAGGTTGTCTAGAACGTTTAGGAGTAGTACTGCAGGCAGTCTGACCTGAGGTAGGTAGGTGATCCAAAAACCGTTGCACCGTATTAGGGGAAGCTAGACGCATTGCAGACCTGGAGAGTGTACAAAGAACTTTCACGGCACACAAGTACAATAAGGCACCTAAATTACTGGGAATGGTTGAAGGTTCTTGATCTGTATTCCCTGGAATGCAGGCGAGAGAGATACATGATATTATACACTTGGAAGGTCCTGGAGGGATTGGTACCAAACCTGCACACAAAAATCACTCCCTATGAAAGCAAAAGACTCAGCAGGAGATGCAACATTCCCCCAACGAAAAGCAGGGGCGCCACGAGTACATTGAGAGAGAACACAATAAGTGTCCTGGGCCCAAGACTGTTCAATTGCCTCCCAGTATACATAAGGGGGATTACCAATAGACCCCTGGCTGTCTTTAACCCTTCGACTGTTTCAGGCCCCTCTCTGAAACTGTCATTCTATGTCGCCAAATATTCGAAAAAAAAAAAAATGATTTTTTCTTATGAAAATGTTAGGAATATTTTTAGTAATGTTTTAAGCCTAAAAAAATTTTTTTGCCATCAGTACTTACCGAGATATAGAGCTTCAAAGTTTGCAGAAAGTGACGTGCGTACGGCAACAGTGGCAACCGCCGCCCACCTGGTATTCTTTTATTTACTCTAATTCAAAGGTTTCTTGCATTTTTCAATATTTTTCTGTTCCAGGTAACTTATGTGGCCTGTGAGACCATTGTAAGGTGCATTCTTCAAATATACACTCATTGTTTACAACACAATAACAGAACAAACTTTATCACTATTAGTTTGTGTATACACTTTGTTTACACAAATACAAAACAATGTTTATTACTATTGTTCCATAATATATATATACATATGTACAGTCACTAAACACGTTCCTAGAACTGCTGCAGCTTGTGGAACTCTTTGAAACATGGGTACATGCAGAGGGGCACTTCATACTCCTCACACATAAAACGAGTGTCTCTGCGTGTTTGTGGGCGTTTTGTGGTATGCATACATACATAACACCTCTTCTGAGCATTTTTCTTGGCAGTAGTAGGAGGCAGTTGTATGGGGTAGTGATCACCAGGCCTCAAACGAGATGACGTCTGTGGGCGCTGGTCTATTGCAGGAGTTACTCCTTGATACTTTGCAATTATTTGTCTGATTACTGACAGGCAAAATTCACCATATTTTGGTGTTTTGTTGGTCTTCAACTTGTATATGTTATAAGCATTTAACATAGAGATATCAACAAGATGGAAAAAAAGTTTTATATACCACTTATAACTCTTGCGTACACAGTCTGCAAACCCAATCTGCATGTCACATTTGTCCACTAAGTGCATATTGAGGTTGTAGTCCATGACAGCTGCAGGCTTTAGAATGGGTTTATTGGTCTCTCTGTTGTCCCTGCCACTGGGTACCATTTCGTTTCTGTGAACTGATGTCAACAATGTGACATCACGTTTGTCATGCCACCGAAATGCCATGATGTCATTGGCAGCAAAGGCTTGCACCTCGCCTCTGCGAGTGCCAGCGTTGAACCTTGGCATATGTTTACGATTACCACGCACTGTGCCACACACGTCTGTCAAGTTCACTCGCAAGAAATCACTGAGTAAGGGGCTTGTGTACCAGTTATCAGTAAATAACATATGCCCCTTACCAAGATATGGTTCCATCATTGTTCGAACCACATCAC
This sequence comes from Cherax quadricarinatus, assembly GCF_038502225.1. Taxonomy (NCBI): domain Eukaryota; kingdom Metazoa; phylum Arthropoda; class Malacostraca; order Decapoda; family Parastacidae; genus Cherax; species Cherax quadricarinatus. The sequence goes on along the minus strand of NC_091297.1, from coordinate 12,341,596 downwards.
CAGAGATACCCAATAACTTCATGGTATCTCTCAAAGTATTACTGCCAGTGTACACAATAATATCTAAAACAAGACCACTTCTGCAATCACACAGTACAAACAGCTTTATACCAAAGCGTTTCCTCTTGCTTGGTATATATTGCTTGAATGAGAGTCTTCCTTTGAATAAAATCAAGGACTCATCAATAACAAGCTTCCTGAAGGGATAAAAATACATGCAGCACTTTTGTTTCAGGTACATAAACACATTTCTGATCTTATATAACCTGTCGCTTCTGTCAGGCCTGGTTTTGTCTGAAAAGTGTAACATACATAACAGTATCAGGAAACGATTGACACTTATAATGTCACTAAAACCTGGAGTTGAAATCAGGCGTTCTGTTGCCCAGTATGTGGTGACAGTGTGCTTATACACATGTGGCATAAGCATTATTGTGGCAAAAAACAGGTACATCTCTGCCACAGTTGTCTCCTTCCACTTGTGTAGCCGTGATTTTGGCGAGAGAATTGTATTTGCCATGGTGTAATCACAGTATGTGTTTGTTTCCCTGACAATGATGTCCATCAGGGGTTCATCGAAGAATAACTCAAAGCAGTCCAGTTCACTGGCATTGTTCCCAAGTGGACAAGATGGCTTTATTCCACTTTGTGTTTCATCAAAGTCATGGGGACTGGGAACAAACTCGTCACCGTCCTGCCAATCCCAGATGCGGTCTGCTGGTGGGGTCTGGATATTGTACCGTGGTTGTGGTTGTGCAGGTTGTGGTTGTGCAGGTTGTGGGAGTGTGGGGTAGGGTGAGGCTGGTTGTTGTGCTGCGTCGGCAGCGTGGGTAGTAGCGTGGCCTGCTGGTGGTGCCACATGGGCCGTGCCACCCTCACTATCACCACCACTGCCTCCTCCCTCACTGTCACCATTCATACCCATCGTTACAATATCGTCATCTTCACTATCAGGTCGTGGTGTAGGGCCACGGGATGTGCTCCCAGAGTTTCTCCTTCCCCTTGGAACAACATATGAAACACTACCAGACCGCATGCTACGTCGTACATACTGCCGCTTCACTGGGGAATATTCACTCTCACTGTCACGAGAACTGCTTTCAATGACCTTGAAATCACTATCACTGCTATCATCTGGGTGTTGTACACGACCAAATAGTTTCCTCTTTCGTCCTGGTACAGGCGAACGTGTACGTGAACAAGCCGGCACAGCACCAGAGGTGGAAGGTTGTGGGTCATCTGGGTTTTCATCACTAATTACGTTATCCTGGGCACTTTTTCCAGTAACACTCACTTCAAAACCCTGGAATTCACTGTCACTGACATTTTCATCGCTGTTAGAGCTATCACTTGGGAACAAAAGACCTCCAATCCGCCGAGGAGTGAGGAACTTCTTACCGAGAGGCATGGTGAAAATGGACTAACAACATGGCGTTCCCACAATGCACCGCTGGGTCCCAGATTTTTTTCACAGGGTGCACACCGACCACTGAGACCCATTCTCTCTCGTGTAGGCCTACCAGGCCTTTGGCGCTTGATTTGAAGCCGGTAGAATTTGTGCGTATAAATACGTCAGAAACATTGGCTCGTAAGACATATTTATACGTCGGAAACAGTCAAAGGGTTAAGAAGGCACTGGACAGGCACCTAAAGTCAGTACCTGACCAACCAGGCTGTGGTTTGTATGTCACCTTGCGTGCGGCCAGCAGTAACAGCCTGGTTGATCAGACCCTGATCCACCATGAGGCCTGGTCTCAGACCGAGCCACGGGGGCATTGACCCCCAAAACCCTCTCCAGGTAAACTCCAGCTAAGGCATGCGAGAAGCAGCAGCATTAACAAACAGGTGGTGCCCCAGCACCTGGAGCATCACCAGCAGAAGGTACAGGGGTATGGGAAGAGTCTAGAGAATGGTCCAATAACGAGTCAAAGTCAGAATAGGATGTGGGATCAGAAAGGTGCCTGGGAGGAGAAGGGTTATCACAGAACGAATCTCAGTAGTATCAGTTACCAGTAGTGTCATAGCGAGTCATATGAACCATTATTGATTCACCGTCCCCCTTACATGATCACTGACCGTTATTGAGTCATTCTGCTGACCAAGCATGTTATTTGAATGTCACTCTCCCTCTGGGCACGATAGTAGTTAGTTGAGAGCAGGGTAGCAGAGACGGCAGGACAGGCATGGCGGTTCCATCCTTAGTGCCCATAATAAGAAGTTACCAGCTGTCCATGTGTGTGATTTTAGCCAATTCCAGCAGAACCCCCACGTGACATGAAGACTCCACGATAGTGGTGCTTCTTCCGTGTAATCTTCTTTGTTGTTATTTTAAAGAAAAAAGAAAGAAGGAAAGTAAAAAAAAAGAGGGATAAGAGGAACAGTCACTAGAAGGCAGGGAAGGGCCACAAGTTCCTCCCCTCATCCGAGGGAGCCTTGACCCCAAGAGCAGTGAAGATGCAGCATGGAACCTGTGCCATACCCTACCCTTCATGCCAGTAAACCAGCGCTCCAGGATAGCAGCCTCACATCTACCAAGCCACCTCAGCAGACAAAAGAAAGGGTGGTTGGAAACCAGCCACAAAGCATACCTCCTTCAGCTGCCACCTCCCAGAATTGACATGCAGCTTCTGGAGATACACCCATCATCTGCAGGACACCCCACCCACTTCTCAAAAATCCAGGAAGGGAGCAGGGCACCTCCAGACAATTAAGATTCCATGGCAAATCACACCACCCCCAAGGGACCCCATGGAGTGGGATGAATCCCAGCACACTTCCCCCTACCTAGAAACTGTAATGCCAGAGGGGGGAGACCCCAGAGACTACAAACGTGATGGGGAAAGAGGAGGGTTAGGAGAGGGAAGGAAAGGGGAAAAAAAAAGGGGGGGGGGATAGGAAGGATGGGACAGGGAAGGGAGGATTGGAGGGTACTTAGACTCGATCTGAGGAAGGAGACCAAAGGATATGATTCCTGAGACCAAGAGCCTCTTCGCCACGGCCAGGAGCCCCCCTTAAGAGGCGAATGGGGAATAAAAGTTACTGGGTTGTCCTAGGTAGCTCACCCTCTGGGTTAAAAATCCAAACAATTATTTTCTGATCTTCATAATGGTAGGTAGTTTAGGGGACTAATGAAGGTCTGCAGTGTATGGCAAAACACAAAGGGTAATATTTAGTGAAAGAGCCAAAGCCCAGCCAGTATGATCATGACAGTGGAGACAACAATCTCCCACTGAACACAAAGAGCCTGCTGTCAGGGAGGCCAGAATTACTAGCCAGATTACCCTAGTTACTGCTAGACAGGTGTTTCCTCAGCTACAGATTAAAAATTTTATAGGACCATTCATTTTAGAATGCTCCAAAAGAATAAAAAAAAATTGAGAACCATCATGCAAATTTAATAAAGTAAATCTGCAAATAATTTTTTAACAGGCTGTCTCCTAATGAGGTAGGGCAAATAAAACTAAATTTAGTAATTTGCTTACTTTATTGTTAACCAGTGCAGGCTTTTCTATAAAATAAATTATAAATTAAAGTCAATAAACAAAATAAACCTACTGGTATATAACAAAAACAATGTACGACATTTTCTTTCCATCAGCAAAAAATATTAACAAATATTCAACAGGGTACAAGTAATATATATTTATTGTAAAGCAAAAAGCAAGTCTTTTTTTTTTTCAAAAAATTAGATCAGCATCATATAATTCATGAGCACCATAACTGTGAACTTTAGGAAAATCAACAAATAAAAATGTAGCCAATTAGTGTTCAGTGCTCTCATATTGTACCATGTAGCAGCAAATTACAGCTGTTTTTCCTTTTAGTTAAAAGGAAAAAGAATAATGCACTTTAGAAAATTAATAACCAGCATATGGTGGCAACAAAAATGTGAATAATACCAGTATTTATATTTCTTCACAATAACAGACATAAACATTGCCAATCATTAGTATTTCTATGGAGTAGCTGTGCCCTCAAGTACAGAATTTACCAAAAATGTTCTGCATATATATTTAATGGCAAAATTCATCAAATATAGTTACTAGTAAAACTGACTTGATATTACTCCTGACCAACAAAATATTACTATGACATATGATGCACATGTCCATTTATACAACAAAATTAACTATTTTGCGATATACAGTAAAGCCTTAATTGAAAATGCTCCAGAAATATGGGACAAAATAAAATGGGTTACTGGATTCAGACAATGGTCATAGCATGCTGGTTATAGAACTGTCCATTAATCATCATCTTTTGTCAACGAACTGGCCATATCCCACTGAGGTACGGTGGCCCAAAAAGAAAAATGAAAGTTTCTCTTTTTAAATTTAGTAATTTATACAGGAGAAGGGGTTACTAGCCCCTTGCTCCCGGCATTTTAGTCGCTTCTTACAACACGCATGACTTATGGAGGATGAATTCTGTTCCACTTTCCTATAGAGATAGGAGGAAATAAACAAGAGCAAGAACTACAAAGAAAATAGAAGAAAACCCAGAGAGGTATGTATAATACATGCTTGTACATGTATGTGTAGTGTGACCTAAGTGTAAGTAGAAGTAGCAAGACGTACCTGAAATCTTGCATGTTTATGAGACAGAAAAAAGGACACCAGCAATTCTACCATCATGTAAAACAATTACAGACTTTTGTTTTACACTCACTTGGCAGGACAGTTGTATCTCCCTGGGTGGTTGCTGTCTACCAACCTACTACCTAGATCCATTATTGTTATGATCACAAAATCTCATCTGTATCCACCACAATCCCATTTTTGACTACCCGCTCCTCCCTATTGGTCCACTGAAGTGAAGGTTTACTGTACACTGTTTTTTTCACTTCAAGCAAATTACTATTATGAGCTATTCCATATCAATTGCTAATTCAATATGTGCATTACACATTCACCATATGCAATAACTGCATTCACAAAACATTAAAGTTTCTTATTATTCAGAATTAAGTCTTGAGGGCAAGGCTGCCATAAAGCACAGGACACCTGCATCATATAACCTTATTGTAATCAATGCTGTGTTTACATTAGTCAGAGTTTTCACTCATTGAAATTTTATTAAGTTCTAAATACTGTTATATGTATCATACTTTTGTCAACACACAACATGGGAACCAGTTCATACAAAAAACATTGTGCAAACTAAAAATTTACTCTGAAACTCAATTTCAAACATTGTCCAGACCAGTGTTTCTCAGCCAATTTGCCAGACAGTCCTCCAATCATTTAAGGTTTACCCCTGCTCCCATTTCCTTTGTAGGCTACAATCCATTGTTTGAGAAACTGGTCTAATCATTATCTAAAACACACACACACACACACAAAATATTAACCTTTAACACTAAATCTTTAATTCCTTTAAATTAAAAAAAATCAAGAAACAAAGAATGTGCATCATTTCAAGAAGTATTTGACAACATTACTGTAGTTCTAAAGTAGGAGAATAAGAGAAAATGAGAACAGAAAGGAAAAAGAGAAAAGAGGAGATGGAGAAAGAGGAAGAATAGAAACTAGTGAATAAAAACCCTGATTAACTGAGCAGAATCAAAGCAGAAAAAAAAGGTTAACACTTGTAGCAGCAGCATCATACTTGTGAGGAGAGCAACAGAGGTCTTTGCTGAGTGATGCAACCTCCACTACTATATTCAGGTGCAAATACTGTCCATACATATACATGTATATACATAATACATACACTATGGCAAAAATAGCATGTAATTTTTGTAAGAGAAGGAAAGCTCTCATATTTATAGAACAAATTCTGAACTCTAAGAGTATTAGTTTAAGCCAGGACAATTAAGAAAGTTTAGATCTCCAAGACATTATATTAACAAGGGACATATATCAAGGGTATAATTCAAGGAACAGAATAGGGGCTTCTGAGATGGTGTGATTATGTATAAAGAAAGGAACAAAACAAGTTGATTAAGAGGATGTATAAATCTAGAATTGGTGGAAAGTAGTGAATGGTATGTCCATTGTTTAAGAGTTGCGAGAGGGTACAAAGAGAGTTTTTGGAGAGGTTGGGATCTGAATATCCAACAAGCATATGTGAGCATGTAGGAGATGAAGAGAGATTAGTGACCTTTGGGACCTGAGGTGATGTTGGGGTGTAAGCAAAGTAATATAAATAAAGGCATTCAGGTAAACTAGGAAGCTGAATTTCAAGAGGTGGGTAACATAATGCCTGAACTTTGTAAGTTTAGTGAGGATCTAACAGTTCAAGGAGTTACCACTGAAAAATATTACATGTACCCTTTTAGACAGACAGCTATTTATCAAGCGACATTGAATGCATTTTCTTATTTGCATCACCCTGCCTAGGAGGGAAACTACAAATGTGTTAACAAAAAGAGCAATCATGACTGCACTAAGTATAGTACACCCTCTTCATAATGCATGGGTTATGTTACCAAAAATCAACTTGTAACATAAAACAGCATTACATGGAGTAAATATACTGCATAAGAAAATTAGAGTTATGTTTCAGACACCTGTGACAAGTTTCAATTTTTGTACTACTGTAAGTACTAGATAAAAATTACAAGAGCATAACTTACCTTACAGTCTAGTACTACTTTCTCCTTGAAATGGAAGTGTACTGAAGGTTGATATAGGCCTAGCAAACTGAGGTGGATAGTTGTGGTAGTGTTGATGTGGATGCAGAGTGGTCAGTAGCTGGTTATACTGGAATGCTCAAGTATTCTGTATCACTGTACATCTCTGATATTTTTTACTCTGCAGCACTTCATAGAGCTGACTAGAAAACTTTATACTATGAAGGCCATCACATAGATTCATGATTATTGTGCTTCTTAATACCTCCACTATCACAAGTACAGTACGGCTCAGACTTACAATGATCCATACTTACAACATTGGCACTTTGGAACCAATGAATTACAAACATGCTTTCCCTTCTAATGAGCAAGACAATACAGTATCAAGCATCAGTATTCAATGCAAATATGGTGGGGCTCCAATTTGTGTTCCTGAAAATTCAACTCAGAATCTATTTTTCCATAGACACTCATGTTATAAGCCATGACATTATGCACTGATATTATGCAGTAATAATGTGTGAGTGTGGTGAAAGTGTTGAATGATGAAAGTATTTTCTTTTTGGGGATTTTCTTTCTTTTTTGGGTCACCCTGCCTCGGTGGGAGACGGCCGACTTGTTGAAAAAAAAAATTATGCACTGAATTTCAATTATATTTTTTAATAATATTTACCCAATATTCTACATTGAGTACTGTTCATTTTACCCACAAATATTATTAAACATTGTTTATGTTACAAATGCATGTTAGTGAAGCAGTAGAGAGATACAATAAAGTATAACAAAGTGCAGTAGAGATCTGTAGGGAAAAGCAACAGTTGGACTATCTCCCTCTTTCTCATTTTCACTCTCTTTTTCCTTCCTACCTTTCAAGTTGCCATGTTTAATACAATGCTCTCCTCTTCCTCACTGCTGTGGTTGAGTGTGGTGTGAGAGGAATGGGGTGACAGACATGAAGAAGAAAGATTGCAGCTGGACTGCCTCCCTCTGTTGCTCACTCTCCTATTTACTCCCACCCGTCCTGCATCATATCTAACTACGTATTCACTTATGATCATCATTGTGAGGGTGAGAGTTAGAGAGATTGGGTATACTGTGTGAGATGGCAGTGGTAAGGATAACTGTGTGAAGGGTGTTGTGCGAGTTACTGATGACCCAAACATCTAACATGCCAACGTATCCAATACACAGCAGCAGCAGTAGGGATGGTAGTGATTACAGAATGCAATTTAGTCCAAATGGACTACATTAATTAATCAAAATGAACTTTCCACACATAAAACGAACACAAAATACAAAAAAAAAAAAACTTGGTAAAAAATAATAATTTTTTAATTCAACCTCAAGAAAAGTGTAAATATTAAATTCACAATTCTTGGCAAATCTCTACCAAACAAATGTGAATTTTATTTTTCTTTTAACTTAACGGCCATCTCCCACCAAGGCAGGGTGACTCAAAGAGAAAAACACATTCACCATGGTGGCCCTGTGGCCTGGTGGCTAAAGCTCCTGCTTCACACACGGAGGGCCCGGGTTCGATTCCCGGCGGGTGGAAACATTTCGACACGTTTCCTTACACCTATTGTCCTGTTCACCTAGCAGCAAATAGGTACCTGGGTGTTAGTCGACTGGTGTGGGTCGCATCCTGGGGGACAAGATTAAGGACCCCAATGGAAATAAGTTAGACAGTCCTCGATGACGCACTGACTTTCTTGGGTTATCCTGGGTGGCTAACCCTCCGGGGTTAAAAATCCGAACGAAATCTTATCTTATCTTATCATTCAACTGTCGTCTTTCCAGAAGTGTGCTGACATCACATTCAGATTCTCCCATCTGCAACATCCCCGCCCCTCCTTCTGAGTTCAGACATTACCCTTAAGCCATGGTATTAGTGGGCTACAATTCTTTTCCCTAAGCCATGCACATCATAAAAGGAGATCATAATGCTGAAAGCACAGGTAAGGGCTTAGTAAACCCTTCTGCATTTAACTGTTAAAAATTCAAAGAAGGAGCTCTCTATACACGTATAAAATGAACATACAGAAAGCAGGAATGCCTTTGGTATAAACTAATAGAGGAAAAATGTTTATAATTAAGTATTAAAAATTGTAAATATTAAATCTATGGTTCTTGGTAAGTCTTCTATTTTCTTTTAATACATCAAGGAAGAGCAATCTGAAAGAGGAAACATTTTCAGTCACTCATTCAAGTGCCATCTTGCCAGAGGCATGTTGACATCATAGTTCAGACAGCCTTCTGAACTGTAACATCCCTACCCCTCCTTCCAAGTGCAGACACTGTACTTCCCACCTCCAGGACTCATGCCTGGCTGTTTCCCTGAATCCTTTCATAAATATATGAATGAACTTTTTACAACTAAAAAAATTATATAAAATTATTTATTTGAATTTTTGTAATGATCCTAAATACTCTTGTTCTAAAGTGCCAGTGCCAGAAATGAATGATGTCATAAATCAAGGCTGTACACTGCATATATTGTAACTATTCACAGTCTATAAACAGTCTGAGACTATTTGCAACTGAACAAGAGTACTGAATCTAAAAAAAATTGAAAATTATTCTTAGGTGTGAAAAACAGTAGTTCAGAAAGGCAAGTATTATAATACGAGTGTCTAGGGAAATAATAGGTTCTGAGTTGCAAACACCCAAGTAACAAACAATGTTCAGGAACACATTAGCATTTTAAGTTAGTGCCCTACTGTATTCCTCTTGAGTGCCATGGTTAATATCCAGAGATCAACTAAAGTGTTCAAAATAGCTTGATAAATATGTAGTGCGGGAGGCACAAGCAGCTTCCAGAATGCAACTGCAAGTAGAATGGTTTGTCAGTTGTGTATAATGGCATGTAGTACCAATATTTTGCAGGTAATATAATGCTACATTGTGTATACCAATATTTTTGAGTCAGCCAAGTCTAACACTCTACAGCAGACAATATCAAGACTTTGATGCACTATCAAATTTTTGGTAGCACTATTCAGAGCACACTGCAAGAAAACTGCACAACACTAAGTCATTTTATGAAAAGGTTTATTTTATATTAATTAATGTACAAGTAATTCAACATTTAGGCAATTCTTTTACATCAAAAAACAAAATTCTGTTCAAAGTTTCCAGCCTAAGCATTAGCGGTTATAACAGTATGTGGCATGTGCTGACTGGGCAATATTCATTGAAAAATTGGTTAGGCATTAAAATGATAGATTGAGGGGTAACACTGGCAAAGATAAAAGATACACTGCTGTAACTGTATTATTAGTTCTGACCCAAAACGAACTAAGCTACTACCCTACAACTTTTTCAAATGTACTTATTACTCCATTTTAACTCCTTGACTGTCGCAACCCCCAATCCTGAGGTGTCTCCTGGTGTCGCAAAATTAAAAAAAAAAAAAAAAAAAAAAAATCTCATCTGTATCCACCACAATCCCATTGTAATGACACCAAAAGAACGAAATTTGATGGAAAATCTGATGGAATTACGCTCTCGCAAAGTTAGTGACCTCGGCGATTTCGCCCACTTTGAGCCCTATTTTCGGCCGATTCCATTGTTCCAGTTGACCAAACTCATGGCTATTTCTTTAGAACTCCATTTTTTCTATCGATTGAGTACAAGAAACTGCCCATTTACTGATTTTAACTACCCAATAATGTGGTCTGAAATTTGCAATTTGGCCAATTTCACGAAAATTAAAAAATGTGACAATTTCAAAATAGTGTCCAGAATGAACAATGCAGACATTTCTGGCTCTAAATAACATTTTCTTTGTTCATCAGCCACATCTCCAGGCCCTTCTGATATTACTCTTGCTTTCTATTTTGAATTTTTATTCAAACAAAAAATAGAAGATTTACTGTTATGCAGACTACTGCAATATTGTAATAATTATACAAATAATGTCAACCCATTCATTACTGCATATTAGAATGGCTGCTTGGGCATTTATTGGAAAATGACATCATTTGTTTACTTTTGAACATCGGCAAAAATTAAACATCTCCCCTACTTTGAGCTCCATTTCAAGGTTCTTTTCATAGTGAAACCAATCAAAATCACCTCTATTTCTATAATATGTTTTCCATTCTATCAAATGAGACCAAGAAAATGATAATACAACCATTAATACTATACGAAAATAGACCACAAAGTCAGCATTTTAACCCGTAAACGGTCCAAGCAGATCTACGTTCACATGTGCAGTGCTACAAAAGCAGATCTACATTTTTTTACATATTTTCAAATATAACAAAAAAAAAAAAAAAAAAAAAAAAAAAAAAAAAAAAAAAAAAAAAAAAAAAGTAGATCAAAGATTTTTACACATTTTCAAATGTAAAAATACAAAAAGAAGGTCTACTTTTTTTACATACTTTCAAATGTTGAAAAAACGTATATATACATTTGGACAGTTTACGGGTTAATTAAAAAAAAAACGGTCGGAGTTTTTTTTTCTCATCATGCACTGCGTGCTGCAGGATTTTTTTTTTATATGGTGCACACTAACCACACAGACCCATTCTCTCACATGTGGGCCTACCAGCTTTCTCCTGCTTGATTAAGCCGCTAGAATTTATGAGTATATATACGTCAAACACAGTGGCTCGTAAGACGTATATACGACTGAAACAGTCAGAGGGTTAATATCTTTCATTCAATAAATGACAAATTATTTTTTTTTCCACAAAATAACATTTATGAGGTTTTTTCATTATTAATAAATTAATACATCTGTTTAGCTGTTGTATAACTGCTGTACCAATATTTCCATAATCTAAAATTATGAAGTACAATACATTAAATACTATTTTCACATTAAACTATATATGTACCAGTACTTTTATTAACAATATATCCTTATAGTCATTGTTATTTAACCCTTAAAGTGTTTATCACAAATCCACAGCACATAGGAAATTGGGCATTAAATCTATTAAAATTATTTTTGTAGGCCTGACTAAAGTAAGATGACATGCTGACTAATATCTCGGGTGTTAAGTCATATTCAAATCCAGTAAAAAAACCTGTGTATACTTCATGTGCCACCAGGAATTGGAAGTGATGGTAAAGCATGATACTTGATGGGAAAAGAACATGGTTGTTGTTTTGTATAACAGTACTCTTGAGAGCAGGTTATATCACTAGTGATATTTACAACATACAATGTACAGTATTACATTTTGATAAAGACAATAAATATAATGCATATAATACACATGTTAAATTAGTAGAAGCATGTGTGGACACTACTAGATGGGTAGAGCACATTGGCAGTGGTGCTATAAAATTATACCCGACAGCAGTGAAAAGTGATACTAGTAATGATAGTATATACAACATGTGTTATGGACTGAGGAAGATACTCAGTAATAATGTGTAGAACAAGCAGAAACATGATCTGTCTCTCCCAGTGATGTAAAAGGCACAAAATCCCTTTGTATGAAAAACTTTTCTTAAAAATTGATGAAACATCACTTAATTGGCATACACTTCTCCAGGAGACGTGTTGATCACATGGCACATATGAACACTATGTTTTCTGGGTGTTGTGTTACTGCTTAAAAACCATACACATTAATTGAAAAATCAACCCATTATGTATAGTGTGCATACTCCACTAACTTTAAAAATAAATATTTGAGTTCATGCAGAATTTTATTAACCTATGACACTAGGCTTCTAAGCCAAAAACCTTCCTTTTATATACTGGTAATTAATAGTTTTCAATGTTATAGGAATGTATTATATTTTATATTATAATGCACAAGAAATGCACAAGGAGGTCATTACCACAGTTAAGGGTTAATATACAATCCAGTATTGCTAATTACATCACAAAGCATATGGCTGTACATTAACTTTTTTATAGGCCTTTTACACCACCACTGTGCAAATTATATTTTGTTGTTAAAACATTCACCTTAAGGATACTGTAGTTTGTCCCTCCTTTCCTCCTTCCCATTTGTCCATAAACTTCAATCTTAACCTTTACTTAGAGAAGTTTACTTGCCTCATTACTTATATTTAAAAAGTATCCAATTATTTACAGCATTTTCCAATTGGAACAATAAAATTCCACCACGGTAATACAAAACTATCACATATTACATTCTACTTTTCTTATCTCTTCCATGTGAACACTAAATCAAATTGTAAACAAGAGCCAAACTTCGATCAAAGCTGCTGCCTTCTTGAAATATAACAAATGTTCAGTCTTTGTAACATTTTAGGCAAGTGTTTTGTTCATAAACATCTATAATAAACAACACTAACTACTTCACAAAATGAGAATCCAAATATTTCCAATTACAAAAGATTCTTGTCAATGCCACTTTTAATCAGATAAAAAGAGTTCTAAAACAAAGTACTGCATGTCAAAAGCTATATACAAAAAGACATCACAAATCCAGACTTCAATACAGAGAACTTCAGGAGCCTTAAGTTATGCTAGACCCTCTGGAATCAGAAATCCAAAGAAAACTGAAATCTGGGAATAAAATTTCCAAGATCAATACTATTTAACCCAATTCATCAAATCTATGCAACATTTTCTTTTTTAGGAACAAAGGTAAACATGTAAACACACTAATAAAGTTACTCTACAACTAGAAATACAAGTGTGTACGTTGTTTAATTATGCCTTTAAAAATGTGGATAAGCAATGGTATTTGAAGTTTCAGCTCCATCCAGTCTGTATTTGTGGTGCCCTACTGTAATACATTAACAGAAATAAATTCTGTTAACAAATTTAAATATACATCCTTAACCCTCAAACTGTCCACACGTAGATCTACATTCATGTGTGGGGGGCTCCAAACGTAGATCCAAGTTTTATTTTTCATTCCTTCAAATTTGGCGCGATAGACCTGATTCGCCTAGACATGAAAAAACGGGTCTGTGCACTCAGTGTGCGCACTATGAAAAAAGGGGACCACTTAGTACCTAGAGGGAGCACCAGTTCAACTGAGCTCCAGCTAGAGCAAATAGCGTGGCAAACACCAGTGATTCACTGATGTCATGTCATATTAACACTCACATTTTAAGAGAAAAGTAAAAATAGGTTAGATAAATGCATGAGCGGGTGTGGGTGGGTGTGAGTTGGACCTGACTAGCTTGTTCTACTGGGTCAGATGTTGTGCTCCTTCTTTCAGTGGATGTGACCTGACTAGGTGGGTCATTGGTCTAAGCTGGGAGGGGGGGGGGTGACATAGACCTGCCTTGCATGGGCCAGTAGGCCTGCTGCAGTGTTCCTTCTTTCTTATGTTCTTATGTATTTGGCTGGCTAGCTGGCTGGCTTTGGCTGTCTCTGTCTGTATCTGTCTATATCTCTATCTATATCTCTGTCTATCTGTCTATATCAGTGCATATTTGTATCTCTGTCTATATCTCTCTCTCTCACATGTACTCATAAATACAGTTATTATAATGTAAATTACTTAGGATAACCTAAAAATTCCAGGCCAAGTTCTATAGTGTTTGTAGATATAAGACATAAATAAACATGATGCAAGTAACAGCAGTATCACTTGCTCAGCAATCAGGGAGCTGCCCATACACCACAAACCAACAGGTTTACTAGCCACTCCCTGATACAGACACAAGCAGATGGAAAGACAGACACACACAGGCAGATGGAAAGAGAGAGAAACAGAGGTAGACAGATAGACACAGACAGAGAGATGTACAGATAGAGACAGACAGACATACAGAGACATGTTTGTGTGCAAGAGTAAAAACATACAAAGACAAGGTTCCCACCTCCAGCAGCACACATTCGTCATAACACCATTCTTCAAGGAATTCATATTATACTCCAGGGACACACAGAAGACAGAAAGACAAAAGCTGAACTGGACAGACAGATAAGCAGAGCTAGGCAGACATAGATGTACAGGTAGACAGGCAGAAAGACAGACATATAAAGACATGTTTGTGTGCAAGAGTAAAAACATATAAAGGCAAGGTTCCCCCCTCCAGCAGCATACATTCATCAAATGTCACTTGTTATCTGACACTTGTCACAACACCATTCTTCAAGGAGTTCATAATATACTCCAGGCACACACACACACACAAGACAGATAAGCTGAACTGGACAGACAGATAAGCAGAGCTAGGCAGATAGACAGATAGATGTACAGATAGACAGACAGATAGTCAGGCAGACATACGAAGACATGTTTGTGTGCAAGAGTAAACATATATAAAGGCAAGGTTCCCTCCAGCAGGGCACATTCATCAAATATCACTTATCTGACCCTTGTCATAACACCATTTTTCAAGGAGTTTCATACTCCAGCGTGTCTAAAACATTGCTGGGACCTATAAATACTATGTATATTTTTCTAGACAATAGTAAATGACCAGGGCAGGTGAAAATGTTCACCTGTCAGTGTGATTGTTACAATTTGAGTACTATTTCAGTATATATTATTAGTGTCAAAACAAAAATTGGCTATGAAATCACAAGAACTATTATAAATTGTAATTATCAGAGCATAAAAATTATATAAATTAAAATAAAAACGAGAAAAAAAGGTAAATTGGCAACACTTCTGCAAGCGGCAGGACTGGATGTTGCCGTCAGGTGAGGATCCAGAGACAACTTCGTGGTCTTAAATCTCTGTAAGTACTGGTCCTAAATTTTTTTTTTTTTTTGGTCTATACCACACAGAAAATTGCCCTCTTCAATTTAAAAACAAAATTTTTTTTTTATTTTTCAAAATATTCGGAGCGCCACACAGGTGAACGTAGATCTACATTTGAACAGTTTAAAAGTTAAAAAACACACATACACCACTTTCAATTTAATTACGTGCATGAGGACATACATGGTATGAAACAAATGTAATTTAATTTATTAAGAAAAAAGTGTGAAATACCTGTATACCATACAGCAAGGACCACTGACCCACAGGCCCCACATAGCCCCTGGGAAGATTTAATCCAGCTCTCTGAACCTATTAGAAAAAGAAATATTACTACTACATAATTACTAAAGTGATAAGACAATATCTGAAAAAATCTAGTGCTGAATAAGGCATACATATTGGTTGTAAAACTGACGATAACTGTTACGACTTAATCTTCACCGTAACAATAGGGGCACAAATAACTCCAATTTTTTGTTAGTTTTATTTTATTACCAATCGTTTAGCTTCATTGGTATTTGGTTAGTGAATTAAAATAACCACAAGCAATTATAAATGAAATACTATACAGCAAGGAACCCAATCTTACGTTCAAATTCTCATTAACAGAGTATGATACAATAATTTCAATTAATAATCTACTAATCTCACCATTTAACTCCTTTAGAAAGGTCTAGGGTAACGAAATAGTTATCTTTCATAAGTGACATGAATTACCAGACTTCAGGAAACTAATGGCAAAGGCAAGACAATAGACTTGGTACAAAGTTTTAGTTTAAGCTAGGAGCTTTGGGTTGAAGACCCGTACCGAGTCAGAGCTAGGAGCTGACTGACTCACTCAACTACTCCATAGTATAACTTCAGCTCTGCCAGAAGGCAACGCGTGGCGTCAATTCTAGAACCACCAATTGGTCACTACAGTAGTGGTTACACATTCGTAATACCTAACGTAATAATAATATAATATAATACAATATAATACAATGAGAGTACTTTTGATGATTCATACTGTACCCAATAATAATATATAGTCGAACCTGCTTTATCTAGCTAGTAATAAAGTGGTTCGCGATATATTATTACAGAACTTATTTTAACCAGGCCTTTTATTTTTGTATATAATGGAGTGAAGTAGGGGCGCGTAACACCTCCCCCCTCGCGACTGACGGTCGCCATTGACTTGTACTCTCTGTGGTGGGTAGCATCTGTCACAGTAGCAGAGGTTGTAACATAGACAGCAGTCCTACATCATCTCCAGCTTTCTCCACAACATAGATGGTCATAAAAGTACCGACTCATACTGTTAAAAATAAAGGTATATTAATAAAATTTCAAGGCCTAGAGAGGGCATCAGCAATGAGATTATGTTTTCCTTTTATATGGGAAATGGTAATAGAGAAGGGTTGAATTCTCAAAGCCCAACGAAGTATTCTGGCGTTCTTCGATTTCATAGAATTTATGAAGGTCAAAGGATTATGATCGGAGTACACCGATATCTGATGGGTAGAAGATCCTAAATATACATCAAAATTCTCTAGGCATACAACGAGAGCTAAGGCTTCTTTTTCTATAGTTGAATAATTAATTTGGTGTTTCTTTAACTTAGAAGAAAAATAAGAAACAGGTTGTAATAGGTCAGAATTTGGAGCCTTCTGTAACAATGCGGCTCCCAAAGCATATGCACTGGCATCTATTTGTAAGTGGAATGGTTTATTAAAATCAGGACTTAGCAATACTGGGGAAGAGGATAGTAATCTTTTTAAACGATTAAATGCAATTTCACAGTCCTGGGTCCATGAAAACTTTGTTTTTGGACTAGTTAATTCAGTTAGGGGAAAAGCTACCTGTGCAAAATTCGGACAGAACCAACGGTAGTAACCGGCAACTCCTAAAAATCTTGATACGCTTTTCCTATCCTTAGGGGTAGGAAATTCTAAGAGGGCCTTTACTTTGGCGTTCAAAGGAGCGACTTCACCTTGTCCAATCCGAAATCCTAAGTATTTAATTTTCGTCTGGCCAAACTCACACTTGGACAAATTCACTGTAAAATTATGTTTACTTAAGGCGTCAAACAAGGCTTTAAGCTGTTTAAGGTGTTGGGGCCAACTGTCGCTGTATATGACTAAGTCGTCTAAGTAAGCTTCTATTCCGTCCAATCCGCCCGTAAGTATGTTCATAATACGCTGGAACGTAGAAGCCGTGTTACAGAAGCCGAAGGGCATAACGCAATACTTGTATAGGCCACCAGGTATTGTAAAAGCCTATATCTCTTGAGCTCTTGGTGACAACGGGACTTGGTAATACCCTCTTAACAAGTCCAATTTACTGATATACTTAGCTCTGGAGACCTTGTCTATTAAGTCGTCAATTCTGGGTATTGGAAACCCATCAGGTACTGTTACAGCATTGACTTTTCTAAAATCCGTGCACATACGGGAGGTCTCGTCTGGTTTGGGGACTAGAATGCACGGGGATGCCCAAGGACTGTTACTTGGTTTTATCAACCCGTGTGAGAGTAAGAAGTTCACCTCTGCCTCTAGCTCACCTTGTTTCTTGGGACTCACTCTGTAGGGAGATTGCTTGATTGGAGTAGGTTCTCTGAGAGTAACATCGTGCACACCCAACGTACACGGTTTTGGGACGTCGTTGAATAGGTGGAGATTTGCCTTAATCAGGGATTTTATTTCGTGTCCTTTGTCCACTTCCAGATTTATCAGTAGAGAATTTACATTCTTTAAGGCTGTCGAATTGTTCAGAAGAACTGGTATTCCTATCATTTCATCCGAACTTACTGGAACCCGTTCTTGGTTCAGAGGAGTTATAGTAGAAAATGGTGAAACGATTCCTGAATAGGGTTTAAGTTGGTTAACGTGATACGTCCGTTGTGAGTTCCTCTTCTTTGGCGTCCTTACCAAGTAGTTCACGTCACTTAGGCGCTTCACGATTTCTAAAGGACCTTCAAATTTGGGCTGTAGAGCATGTCCCTGATGAAATCGTTGAACCAGAACTTGATCTTTTGGTTCAAATGAACGAAGTTTAGTTCGACGATCGTATTCCTCCTTCATCTTACTCTGTGCTTGTCGTAAGTTTTCAGTGGCCAATTCTGTAACTAGACTCAGGCGTTCTTTCATTAAGGTAGGAGAGCTCCTAAAAGTCGGCGTTTCTTCCCCGGTCCAAGCTTCTTTGAGAACCTGTACTGGTCCTCTAATTTGATGCCCATATATTAACTCAAATGGCGAAAACTTCAAGTTGTCTTGTTCGCTTTCTCTTAGGGCAAACAAGAGTAGTGGAATACCTTCATCCCAATCTTTGGAATACTGTAAACAATAGGACCTCATCATAATCTTCAAAGTTTGATGGAACCTTTCCACCATGCCTTGTGACTGGGGTCGATAGGCCGTCGCGTAAACCATCTTGACCCCTAACTGAGCCAAGGCTTCACGGAAAAATTTTGAAGTAAAATTCGACCCTTGATCTGATTGAACTTCTCTTGGAAATCCGAAGTGAGAGATGAACTTAATCAGTGCTCTCACTATTAGGCGAGCATTAATCCTCCTGAGAGGAACTGCTTCCGGGTACCTGGTGACGGTGTCCATGATAGTGAACAGGAACTGGTTGCCCTGCCGAGTCTTGGGTAGCGGGCCGACACAGTCGATCACCAGATGAGAAAAGGGTTCGCCTGTTACTTGTATAGGGTTCAACGGCGCAGGTGGTGGATTATGTACAGGTTTGCCTACTCGTTGACACACGGAACAGCTTCTTACATACCGTTCCACTTCTTCCTTCATTTTTGGCCATGTGAAGTGCTTAGTAATTTTTCTAAAAGTCTTCTTTTGTCCCAGATGTCCACCTTGAGGACTGTCATGAGCAAACTTACATGCTAAATTTCTAAACAGGGTAGGCAAGACCACTAGATGATCACTTTTAAGAGATCCTAGATTCTTTTTCAGTAAGTCCTTCTCCCAACAGTAAGAGCTGTCACCTTTAAGGGCTTCTTCTCCTGACACAGCAAGCTTCCTGATGTCACTTAAGGAGGGGTCTATTTGGAGTTCTCTTGCTAGATCCTCCTTCGAGAATAAATCTATTTCGGAAACCACCGACTTAGGAACTGGTATTGGTTCTGGGTGGATTGTTGGCTTGACACTCGAGCTTTCGTTGAATATGTCTCCTACTCCTACGTCGACGTCGTCCACGACTTCCTCCGATACCAACGGAGAACGCGACTGTTTGGTCATTGCCCGGGTTACTATGCTCAGAGGAAAGAGGGTAGGTTCCGTTCGTCGGGCTTCGATGACGTAATTTTCCTCGGTTGGATTTTCCATAACTATGGGCTCTTTCCATATTCCTTCTTCCGCTAAGTCGTTCCCAATCAATAGGTCTACGTCTTTTATGGGGAAGTTAGTTGGAGACACTCCGATTGACGTCCAGCCTGTAAAAATAGGAGTTTCAACATATAACTTGTACAGGGGTACTCGCGTAGTGGAGCCACCATAAGCTTCCAACAGAGCGTCGAAACCCATATATGATCTGGCGGGGAATGATAGCAGTCCTTCTCTTAATAATGTTAAGTAGGACCCCGTATCCCTAAAGGAATTTACTTGCAACAACTGGCTATCGGTAATTCCTACTTTGCTTTCGGAAAAGTAAGGACTCATAGCCCTTGACAAGTTTGACGATGATACCCATATTCTGCTTAGTCAACTAGGAGGATCTGTTAGTTTTCCTTGGGACAGAGCGTCTACTCTTGGCTCGGACTTCCTTGGATGAGTCGTAGAGGATATTATTTGTATGGGCAATCTATAGGATGGACTCCTTCCCTGGTCCCTATCACGCTTAAAGCATTGTGATTTGAAATGTCCCAGCTTCGAACAGTACGAACATTTAATTTTTTCCCATGACCTATCTGGTCTATAGGATGGGCTCGATTGAATTTGGTGTTTTACTTCGGGTTTACTTGTTACACGGGAGTGAACGGGTTGGGTAGGTCGCTTACCGAAAGGCTTCGCAGGTTCGGGTCTCGTTGCTGGTTTGATAACCTGGCTGCTTTCAGATTGTACCAATCTCTGGGAAATCTCAAAGTTGTCTGCCAGCGCGGCAGTCTCTAACAACGTCGTTTGCGGATGGCCAACAAGATACTGGCGAACTCCCTCTGGAAAATTTGCATACAAATCTTCTAGTAACATTAATTGTGATAGATCTTTTAAAGTCGTGACCCGAGAAGCTCGACACCAACGTTCAAACGCCACTGCTTTCCCTCGGGCAAAATCTAAATAAGTTTGTCCTGTTTGCCGTTTCATGGAACGAAAAGCTATTTGGTAACTAATAGGGAGCATGTCATATGCTTCTAAAATAGTTCTCTTTACTACGTCGTACTGGACATAAAACTCATATGGTAAGGAGGCGACACAAGACTGCGCCTTTCCATATAGAGACGTGTGCAGCAATGTGGCCCATTTGTCTTTGGGCCAGCCCATTGAACGTGCCTGATTCTGAAAAATTTCAAAGAATTCATCTAAGTCTGTTTTGTTAAACTTAGGTACCATCAGAGCTGCTTTGTGCAAGTCAAACCCGGTTACCGTGCTCTTCACGTCTCTTTCTTCCAGAACTCCCTTCTGCTTTGTTTCAAAACGAAACCTTTCACACCTAAATTCTTCCTCGTTTAGACGTCTTCTAGCTTCGATTTGAGAGTTTTGTAATAGTAATATGCATTCTATTCTTTCTAGTTGTTCGGACGTGAAATTCCCAAGAGGTAATGACACCGAGGGGAATTCGGGCGTCTTCTCCAGAAGTATTTTGGGACGAGCACCAGTCTTAAAATTATCCCCGTCATTTGACTGAGGGTTCGTTCCAACCACCGATACATACTCCGGGGAAATGAACGGGGGAGAGCTTTGAGACTGGACTGAGTAGTAAGGCCTTGTAAACCCTGGTTCAACTTCATTATTTAAGGCAGTTCCTGTCCGTGGGATTTCTACTTCCTCAAACTGAGAAATAAAACTATCTTCCAAATCTAATTCTGGCATTGCTTGGGATTTCGGAAATAATCTATCCTTAATTAGGGACCTAAGAGTCACAGCGCTATGGTATCTATTATAAGGTATATCTAACTGTCTAGCTATTTGACAACACGTCTGTAATTTTAAAGTGTCAAGAGTAGCCTCTGTTAATTCATCTAATAATGACTTAATTTCTGGATTCATTTTCTTAATTCTCGCAAGGGAGCTTAATTTTAATGCAAAACAAATATGTACTTCAGGGTAAGTAGCTCCCGGACAGACAACCCATTTGTTACGACTTAATCTTCACCGTAACAATAGGGGCACAAATAACTCCAATTTTTTGTTAGTTTTATTTTATTACCAATCGTTTAGCTTCATTGGTATTTGGTTAGTGAATTAAAATAACCACAAGCAATTATAAATGAAATACTATACAGCAAGGAACCCAATCTTACGTTCAAATTCTCATTAACAGAGTATGATACAATAATTTCAATTAATAATCTACTAATCTCACCATTTAACTCTTTTAGAAAGGTCTAGGGTAACGAAATAGTTATCTTTCATAAGTGACATGAATTACCAGACTTCAGGAAACTAATGGCAAAGGCAAGACAATAGACTTGGTATAAAGTTTTAGTTTAAGCTAGGAGCTTTGGGTTGAAGACCCGTACCGAGTCAGAGCTAGGAGCTGACTGACTCACTCAACTACTCCATAGTATGACTTCAGCTCTGCCAGAAGGCGACGCGTGGCGTCAATTCTAGAACCACCAATTGGTCACTACAGTAGTGGTTACACATTCGTAATACCTAACGTAATAATAATATAATATAATACAATATAATACAATGAGAGTACTTTTGATGATTCATACTGTACCCAATAATAATATAGTATAGTCGAACCTGCTTTATCTAGCTAGTAATAAAGTGGTTCGCGATATATTATTACAGAACTTATTTTAACCAGGCCTTTTATTTTTGTATATAATGGAGTGAAGTAGGGGCGCGTAACAATAACACAACTGCAATACTTCGTTGTTGTTTGTATGTATGAATGTATGTATGCATGCATGCATGCATGCATGCATGCACTTAAGTCACACTACACATGCATGCACATGTTTATACATAAACACACTCATCTGAGTTTTCTTTGATTTTATCTTAATAGCTCTAGTTCTTATTAATTTTCCTTTCATATCCATGGGGAAGTGGAATAAGAATCTTTCCTCCATAAGCCATGCATGTTGTAAAAGTCAACTAAAATGCCAGGAGCAATGAGCTAGTAACCCCTTTTCCCATATAACTTACTAAAAAGAAAAAGAAAACAATCAAAGTGGGATGTTTGAATGTGCGTGGATGTAGCGCGAATGATAAGAAAGAGATGATTGTGGATGTTATGAATGAAAACAAACTGGATGTCCTGGCTCTAAGTGAAAGAAAGCTGAAGGGGGTAGGAGAGTTTCAGTGGGGAGAAATATATGAAATTAGGTCAGGGGTTTCTAACAGAGTTAGAGCTAAAGAAGGAATAGCAATAATGTTGAAGGATAAGTTTTTATTTTTTATTATTAACACATCAGCCATTTCCCACCAAGGTAGGATGGCCCGAAAAAGAAGAACTTTCACCATCATTCACTCCATCACTGTCTTGCCAGAGGTGCGCTTGCACCATAGTTATAAAACTCCAACATTAACACCCCTCCTTCAGAGCGCACGCACTGTACTTCCTATCTCTAGGAATCAAGTCTGGCCTGGCAGTTTCCCTGAATCCCTTCACGAATATTATCCTGCTCACACTCCAACACCACGTCAAGTCCTAAAAACAATTTGTCTCCATTCGCCCCTATCTAACATGCTCACGCATGCTTGCTGAAAGTCTAAGCCCCTCGCACACAAAACCTCCTTTACCCACTCACTCCAACCTTTCCTAGGCCAACCTCTACCCTGCCTTCCCTCCACTACAGATTTATACACTCTCAAAGTCAATCTATTTTGTTCCATCCTCTCTACATGTCTGAACCACCTCAACAACCCTCCTCAGCCCTCTGGATAATAGTTTTGGTAATCCCGCACCTTCTCCTAATTTTCAAAACTACGAATTTTCTGCATTATATTCACACCACACACTGCCCTCAGACACAACATCTCCACTGCATCCAGCCTTCTCCTTGTTGCAACATTCACCACCCATGCTTTGCACCCATATAAGTGTTGCTATAACTATACTTTCTTACATTTCCCTCTTTGCTTCCATGGATAAAGTTCTTTGTCTCCACAAACTCCTTGGTGCACCACTCACCTTTTCCCCCTCGTCAATTCTGTGATTCACCTCATCTTTCATAGAGCCATCTGCTGACATGTCCACTCCTAAATATCTGAATACATTCACTACCTCCATACTCTCTCCCTCCAATCTGATATCCAATCTTTCGTTACCTAATTTTTTGTTATCCTCATCACCTTACTCTTTCCTATATTCACTTCAAGGATAAGTTATGGCAGGAAAAGAGGGAATATAAATGTATAACCTCAAGGATTATGTGGAGTAAAATAAGGGTTGGATGCAAAAAAAAAAGTGGGTTATAGTAAGTGTTTATGCACCTGGAGAAAAGATAATTATATATATATATATATATATATATATATATATATATATATATATATATATATATATATATATATATATATATATATATATATATATATATGTGGCATGCAAAGAGTACATAACCTTTATTCGGTGCATGTACACACCCTCATTTACAGGCTATCTCCCCCAACCAGCGAACCAGGTTGCTAAGAGTTGATGGGGCCCCGTCGTTCAACTAGTGACCAGGTTCTAGCCAATAAGAAGATGGTTTTGGCAATCGCAGAGGTTATGTGGGTACCGCTCTCCTGTCTGCCCTTGTCATTCCCATTCTAGAGCTGGTTGAAGCACGGTCTGCTATCTTGTGGCTTCTATTCTGCCTTGCTTACCGTGGAGTCGGGAGACACTGGTCAGAGAAATAGCAAACATCGAACTTAAGCTAAAGGAATCTTATAGGAGTCAGGAATCGCGGGAAGAACTAAAAGCCATAAATGAAATCGAAAGAAACCCAAAGTATTTCTTCTCCTATGCCAAATCAAAGTCGAGAACAACGTCCAGTATTGGGCCCTTAAACAAGATGGGTCCTACACAGATGACAGCAAGGAAATGAGTGAGCTACTCAAGTCCCAATATGACTCAGTTTTTAGCAAGCCACTAACCAGACTGAGAGTCGAAGATCAAAATGAATTTTTTATGAGAGAGCCACAGAATTTGGTTAACACAAGCCTATCTGATGTTATCCTGACGCCAAATGACTTCGAACAGGCGATAAATGACATGCCCATGCACTCTGCCCCAGGGCCAGACTCATGGAACTCAATGTTCATCAAGAACTGCAAGAAGCCCCTATCACGAGCCTTTACCATCCTATGGAGAGGGAGCATGGACACGGGGGTCGTCCCACAGTTACTAAAAACAACAGACATAGCCCCACTCCACAAAGGGGGCAGTAAAGCAACAGCAAAGAACTACAGACCGATAGCACTAACATCCCATATCATAAAAATCTTTGAAAGAGTCCTAAGAAGCAAGATCACCACCCATCTAGAAACCCATCAGTTACACAACCCAGGGCAACATGGGTTTAGAACAGGTCGCTCCTGTCTGTCTCAACTATTGGATCACTACGAGAAGGTCCTAGATGCACTAGAAGACAAGAAGAATGCAGATGTAATATATACAGACTTTGCAAAAGCCTTCGACAAGTGTGACCATGGCGTAATAGCGCACAAAATGCGTGCTAAAGGAATAACAGGAAAAGTCGGTCGATGGATCTATAATTTCCTCACTAACAGAACACAGAGAGTAGTAGTCAACAGAGTAAAGTCCGAGGCAGGCACGGTGAAAAGCTCTGTTCCACAAGGCACAGTACTCGCTCCCATCTTGTTCCTCATCCTCATATCTGACATAGACAAGGATGTCAGCCACAGCACCGTGTCTTCCTTTGCAGATGACACCCGAATCTACATGACAGTGTCTTCCATTGCAGACACTGCAAGGCTCCAGGTGGACATGAACCAAATCTTTCAGTGGGCTGCAGAAAACAATATGAAGTTCAACGATGAGTAATTTCAATTACTCAGATATGGTAAACACGAGGAAATTAAATCTTCATCAGAGTACAAAACAAATTCTGGCCACAAAATAGAGCGAAACACCAACGTCAAAGACCTGGGAGTGATCATGTCGGAGGATCTCACCTTCAAGGACCATAACATTGTATCGATCGCATCTGCTAGAAAAATGACAGGATGGATAATGAGAACCTTCAAAACGAGGGATGCCAAGCCCATGATGACACTCTTCAGGTCACTTGTTCTATCTAGGCTGGAATATTGCTGCACACTAACAGCACCTTTCAAGGCAGGTGAAATTGCTGACCTAGAAAATGTACAGAGAACCTTCACGGCTCGCATAACGGAGATAAAACACCTCAATTACTGGGAGCGCTTGAGGTTTCTGAACCTGTATTCCCTGGAACGCAGGCGGGAGAGATACATGATTATATGCACCTGGAAAATCCTAGAGGGACTAGTACCGAACTTGCACACGAAAATCACTCACTATGAAAGCAAAAGACTTGGCAGACGATGCAACATCCCCCCAATGAAAAGCAGGGGTGTCACTAGCACGTTAAGAGACCATACAATAAGTGTCAGGGGCCCGAGACTGTTCAACTGCCTCCCAGCATACATAAGGGGGATTACCAACAGACCCCTGGCAGTCTTCAAGCTGGCACTGGACAAGCACCTAAAGTCGGTTCCTGATCAGCCGGGCTGTGGCTCGTACGTTGGTTTGCGTGCAGCCAGCAGTAACAGCCTGGTTGATCAGGCTCTGACCCACCAGGAGGCCTGGTCACAGACCGGGCCACGGGGGCGTTGACCCCCGGAACTCTCTCCAGGTAAACTCCAGGTAAATACTTATCACTGTACATAGTGTACATATTGCTGTTCTAAATTGGTGAAGGATAATATAAGTCTAAACTTTTTCTGCTGTGTTTATTTTGCTCCCATTACACCCGGGATAACAGGCCATTTGGATTCCTGGGTTGTAATATGGGTAGCCTGTCCGAGAGCTGGAGCTGGACTTAGAGAAACGGTTGAGCTTAGGGTGAAGCTCGTAGCAGGAACATTGTGCAGCTTGCTGTCTGGCATTGCATTAGCTTGGCCTACGCTTTACAAATTTTGCGTGTCAGTTACTGTTATGGTCAGCCTTGCTATTGTGTGATCGTTAAACAGCTCGCTACTAGCTTGTTCGGTGTGCTCGCTTCGCTACGGTCAATCTTCTAGAACAGTGTAGCTGTCTGGCATTGCTTTACAAATTTTGCGTGTCAGTTGTTACTAGCCTGTTCGGTGTGGAGAATTTTGCAGTCAGCTTTGCTTGTATGCGTATTCTGCAATCGTACTGTGCATAGCTAAGCGTGTTCTGCAAATTAACGTGTTACGTTGGGGTATTCTGCAATCGTACTGTGCATAGCGAATAACTTATGCCACCTAGACGAGTCAGAAGTCTGGTGTCGGCATATACTTTGCATAACCTACCTAAATTGTCCCTACAGCATTGTTGGCAAATTGCTCATTCCATTGGCATTAAATACAAACGCACTCTCACAGCTGCGTAACTTCGTTCACTGATTGCTGACAAACTTATAGAAGAAGAGATGGCACATCAGACTCCTCCCTCTACGGGAGCTAGGGCAAAAACTCCTATGTTCTCGCACGAGGAAGATGATACACCTACGGAGCAGAATGGTCAGTATAGTGCAACTGGGTTGTCTCAGGGTGAATCAGCATCGTTGGCACTTGAGCTGGCAAAAATCACTCTTGAGCAAACTAGGGAACAGAGAGCATTCGCAAGGGAAGCAGCTATATACTACTCAGACCAACTAGAATGTATCACTAATACTTGCACAAGGGATGAACATGGGGAATATATAATAGCTAAATTCAAATCCAAATACCTACAAAAACCTCTCACAGTGATAAACATCTACAGAATTCCACAATCAAACATTAGCCAATTTAGTCAAAACCTAGGAAGTATGATAACTGATGCACGCATGAACAAAGATTACTTACTACTCTCAGGTGACTTCAATATAAATCTCCTGCAAGACCAGGACCCACACGTTACTGAATTCACAAACACAATGAGTAACTGCATGTTGCTACCAACAGTAACAAAACCTACAAGAGTTACAGAGACTAGTGTTTCCCTACTTGACCACATCTGGACCAACACCATATCCCCTTTAAAATCAGGCATAATTACAGATAATACCACAGACCACTACCCTACTTTCCTCATAACAACTCTTGGTAAAATACCCCAAGACACTACTAAAGTCACCTTCAGACTTCACAATGAGGCAGCCATTAATAACTTCACAACAGCAGTAACAAACATTGACTGGCACACTGAGCTAGAAATCTATACAGATATTGACGAATGTTTTAATAATTTTCTAAAAAAGACCCAATACCTTTATAACAAGCACTGCCCTAAAAAAACTAAACAGATGACAGCTAAGAGACTGAACAGTCCCTGGCTAACACCCAGCATTCTCAAATCCATAAATACAAAACACCGATATGAAAAACAGTACAGAATGGGTCACATAACCAGAGACCAAACAAAACGTTACTCGTCAATCCTAACCAGCCTGATAAAAAGGGCAAAAAAATTGTATTATGAGAACAGATTATCCAACTTATGAGGTGACATAAAAAAAGACCTGGAAAACCCTATCAGAAATTCTAGGAACAAAAAAGATATCACGAAATAGCGAAATTGAATTAACAAAACCAGATGAACCCCAACTCCCACCAACTGAAACAGCAAACAGACTCAATAATTTTTTCACCACTATAGGAAAAAAAACTTGCCAATAAAATCCCAAGCTCAGATACCCCACCCAATGACTACCTCACTGGCAACTACCCGAACACACTGTTCCTAGCTCCGACTAACCCTACTGAAGTCTCCCTTATTATCAACACATTTTATATACAAAAAAGCATCACAAGTGCTATCACCAATCATTGCAACACTCTTTAACAAATCCATTGAATCCTCCAGACCTTCCCTACAGTTCTCAAAATAGCAAGGGTCACCCCGATCCATAAAGGAGGAGACCAAACAGAGTTGAATAACTATAGGCCAATATCCAATTTACACCCTCTCTCAAAAATCTTCGAAAAATTAATTCATAAACGAATCCACTCCTACCTCATCTCCCATAACATTCTCAACCCCTGCCAATTTGGATTCAGGCCTAATAAAAATACTAATGATGCTATTATACACATGCTAGAACATATATACACTGCAATAGAGAAAAAAGAAGTCCCACTGGGGATCTTCATTGACTTACGTAAAGGTTTTGATACAGTTGACCATGACTTGCTCCACGTAAAATTGTCTCACTATGGTATTAGAGGGCACTCCCTCAACTACCTCAAGTCTTACCTCAGCAACAGAAGCCAATATGTGTACGCAAATGGGGCAAGCTCTTCCGCACAACCAATTACAGTTGGTGTCCCACAGGGAAGTGTCCTTGGCCCTCTTCTCTTTCTCCTATACATAAATGACCTACCAAATGCTTCGCAATTACTCAAACCCACACTTTTTGCAGATGACACCACATACGTCTTCTCTCACCCGAGCCCAGTCACGCTAGCCAATACTGTAAACACCGAATTACAGAAAATATCTACCTGGATGAGGACTAACAAACTACACTAAACATTGACAAAACCTACTTCATTCAGTTTGGTAACAGAGCTACAGATGTACCTCTTAACATAACGATAAACGGATCACCTATCACAAAGCTAACAGAGGGAAAATTCTTAGGAATCCACCTCGATAATAGACTCAAATTTCATACACATATACAACAAATTTCTAAGAAAATTTCCAAGACTGTAGGCATACTATCGAAGATATGGTACTATGTTCCACAGTCAGCCCTCCTGGCCCTTTATCACTCTCTTATTTACCCCTATCTCACCTATGGAATTTGTGCATGGGGCTCAACAACAACTAACCATCTCAGACCACTAATTACCCAACAAAAGGCTGCAGTTAGAATGATAACAAATTCTCACTACAGGCAGCACACTCCACCAATATTCAAAACACTCAACCTACTCACCATACAAAACATCCATACTTATTATTGCACTTATTACATACATAGAACACTTAACTCTGATATTAACCCTCCCCTCAAACATCTCCTTGCCAACCTTAACAGAACACATGACCATAACACAAGGCACAGATCACTCTTTGATGTTCCTCGTGTCCATCTCACGCTATGCAAAAACTCAATGCACATAAAAGGCCCTAAAATCTGGAATTCATTACCTGTAAATATAAAAGAAACACTACCTGTTTATAAATTCAAGTCTCTTCTCAAAGTTCACTTACTCACTCAAAACCAAATAAATACTGAATAACTGAACCATATAAATTGTATATCCTAAATGTTACTCACAATTATATCACACAAATGTTAAACCTAACTTTGTTATTTTTTTTAAATACACTACCTAACAGAATACTCCATTCTACTGAATGAACAACAATGCATGCAACCATAGGACCTGTCTTTGTAATACTCATTTGTATTTTATAGTTATCTGTTTACAATAATGTCTTATCACTGATTTCATCATTGCTTAGTTAATCTTAAGTTAATTTTAAGCCAGCCCGTAATGCTATGCATATAAGTGGCTTTGGCATGCTGCTCTTACCTGTATTTTTTGTACCTCTGTTTGTATGCTAAAATTTCTAAATAAATAAATAAATAAATAGGGAAAGGGAAAGGAGGCAGTTTTCGCATTCTGTAAATAATTTTAGTTTACAGAAAGCAGTACAGTTTGTTCACCGCTTCAATGAGGCCGAACCAGAACAATTTTTCAAAAGCTTCGAAAATCAGGCTCGAGCCTTGAGGTGGCCGGAACAGCATTGGGCATCGTTGGTTCATACAGCATTATTGGGTAAGGCACAGGAATTTACGTCAGCTTTAAATGACGCTGAATTTTCTGATTATAAAGTAGTGAAGACCACAGTGTTGGGAGCATATACATGTATCCCAGCCAAATATAGAAAGATTTTTAAATTAAGCAGGCGGCAGCTTGGTCAATCCCTAGTGGACTTTGTGAGACAGCAAACCAAAGCTTTTACCAGCTGGTATAAAGCAAGTGGTGTCTCTACCTTTGAGGAGCTGGTACAGCTTATTCTGATAGATAACCTGCTGGAGTCTGTGGGACCAGAGGTTCAAGTCTTTCTGCAGGATCGTGACTTAATCACTGCATTGGAGGCAGCCAGGTTGGCTGATACCTTCGAAACTAACCGCTCCTTGTCCGAGCGGTCCCGTCTCACTTTTCAACAGCCTGGCATGAGCAGAGATCGTCAACCTTGGAGAATGAAGTGCCAGCTGGAGGGAGAACGTCTACGTCAGCCAACTAAGTCACCTGGTGAGCCACACTTCTCAACATATGGTCCACCTGCGGAGAGGCAAACTACTCATGGTGCATCTCGACAACAGTATCCAGAGAGACACCAGCCAGAACGACACCATTTGCAACGTCAGCAGGGAGTAAAGGGCAAGCCTGTCGTCTGCTTCCTCTGCAACAAAGTAGGTCACATCCGTCCCAACTGCCCCCATAAACCCCAACCCATTGGGAAAATCTCTAATATCCCTAGTAACATGTCCCCTAGAGAAGTAGAAAAAGGTATGGCCCCTTATTATTGCAAGAGTCTTATTTCCCTTCAGGAAAACTCAGAAACAACTGAAGTAAAGACCTTTAGAGATACTGGAGCATATTGCTCACTTGTAAGAGAAGGAATATTACCCCTTTCAGAGAACACTTCCTTGTATTGGTGTATAAAAGGCTGATGGGTAGGCTTCAGGTGTGCATGTTTATAGAGGGGCGACATATATACATATTGGATCATTATTTAGTTGTAGCTACAGTCAGAGTAAGAGACACATGGGACAAAAGGAAAATGGCAACAGCAAGTAAGAGAGAGGTGAAAGTCTATAAACTAAGGGATGCAGAAGTTAGGGTGAGATATAAGCAACTAAAGTGGTCCCTCAGTTAACGATATTAATCCGTTCCAGAGAGCTTGTCCTTAATCAATTTTATCGTTATCCGAATTAATTTTCCCCATAAGAAATAATGGAAATCCAATTAATCTGTTTCAGACACCCAAAAGTATTAACAAAAAACATTTTTTTTAAAGACTAAATATAGATATACATACACAAAACAATGACAATATAAAGCACTAATAAAATGGATAAATAAACATTTAACATCATACTTACCTTTATTGACTCTTGTTGGTGTATGGAAGACAAGTAGGAGGCAAAAAGGCGAGTTTATTATGCATCAATATGACGCTTAATATCTCTACGGCTTATTTATCTATCATAGTTCATCTAATATGACATAATAAATAATATTAATAACATAGAAACATGATATATATACTCGCGAATGAATAAAATGTTGCATTGTATGAGAGGAGTAAGTGGTGGTAGTGGTGGTGTTGGGTTTATAAGGGCCACTGAGAGAAGCCGTACATAGTGGCGGTGGCAGCAGCAGAACCCACCAACACTATTCACACTGAAACATTGTATGTAATTTAAAAATAAGAAATATTTACATTTTAATTTATAAATAAGTTTATTCAGGTATACACAAATACAGTTACGTACATAGATTATCATACATAGCAGCACATGTGTAAAGTACCTAGGATAACCCAAAAAACGTCAGAGTGACTTATTTTCATTGGGGTCCT
Source organism: Cherax quadricarinatus (assembly GCF_038502225.1). NCBI lineage: Eukaryota > Metazoa > Arthropoda > Malacostraca > Decapoda > Parastacidae > Cherax > Cherax quadricarinatus. Next base: position 12,309,445 of record NC_091297.1, on the reverse strand, counting down.
TTTATATTTACACTTATACAGTGCACCCTTGTTTTTCGTAATTAATCCGTTCCAGAAAGTGTGACTATTTCCGAAATTGACGGTTTTTGAAACCATTTTCCTAATAAGAAATAATGTAAATACAATTAATCCGTTCCAGACACCCAGAAGTATTAAAACAAAAATTTTTTTTTACATGAAATATAGATGTAGTACATACACAATACAATGAGACATGATGAATGAAACACTAACAGCATAACACTTACCTTTATTGGCAATTCCTCTTAGTGTATGGAAGACTGGAGGAGGGGAGAGACTGGATTATTTACTGTTTGGAAGGGGAATCCCCTTCCATCAAGACCTCTGGACTGGAGGAGGGGAGAGACTGGATTATTTACTGTTTGGAAGGGGAATCCCCTTCCATCAAGACCTCCGGTACCAAGTCCTTTTCTGGGGTCACTTCTCTGTTTCTTAATGCCACTAGGACCACTTGAGAGTCACTGGAGCTCTGTCTCACAAAAAAGTGTCCAGAAAACTCTGTTTCTGGCGTCTCTTTAACACTTCCCAAAAATGGGCCAAGACTTTGTCATTATACATGTTGCCGACATAGCTTGCAACAGCCTTGTTAGGGTGATGTTTCTCCATAACTCTTTCCATTTTACTCCATATTTCAAAAATCTCCTTAATTTCTGAAGAAGGCACCTTCTTCCATCTCTCTTCCTCCTCCTCTGCAGCAATATTCTGAGCTGCAGTCTGTTGCTTTTCCAGCTGAAGCTCTTGCAGCTCCTCAGTGGTTAGCTCTTCATTGTGGTCTTCCAGCAACTCTTCCACATCCTCCAAACTCACATCCAACCCCATGGAACTCCTCAATGCCACAATAGATTCCACAACTGCCATAGGCTCGTCAGGGTCAGCCCCAAACCCTTCAAAATCCCTCTTGTGGTCACAATCTGGCCACAATTTTCTCCAAGCAGAGTTCAAAGTCCTGGTAGTCACTCCCTCCCAAGCCTTACCTATAAGGCTTATGCAATGGAGGATACTGAAGTGATCTTTCCAAAACTCTCTTAGGGTCAAGTGAGTGTCTGAGGTCACATTAAAGCATCTTTGAAACACTGCTTTGGTGTAGTTTTTTTTAAAGTTTGAAATGATCTGCTGGTCCATGGGCTGAAGGAGAGGAGTGGTATTAGGGGGCAAGAACTTTACTGTGATGAACCCAAACTCCTCCAGAATTAGGTCATCCAAGTTTGGAGGATGAGCAGGTGCATTGTCCATTAGCAGGAGGCACTTAGAGATCAAATTTATTTTTCATGAGGTAATTCTTCACACTGGGGCCAAACACTTCATTGAACCACTCGACGAAAATTTCCCTCGTGACCCATGCCTTACTATTAGCTTTTCAAAAAAACACACAATTTACTTTTCATGACATTGTTTTTCTTGAATGCTCTGCGATTTTCAGAATGGTACACTAGTAACGGCTTCACTTTGAAATCCCCCTAGCAGTAGCACAGAACATGAGCGTCAGCCTGTCTTTCATAGCCTTGTGTCCTGGCAGTCCCTTTTCCTCCTGAGTAATGTAGGTCCTCTTTGGCATTTTCTTCCAAAAGAGGCCTGTTTCATCACA